>NW_020837946.1:83640064-83886067 GCF_003676395.1 Aethalodelphis obliquidens | reverse complement strand
CACACACACACACACACACACACACACACACACACACACACACACACTCAAAAACAGGTGGTGGCTGTGTTGCATATGTTCTACCCTTCCAGATCTATTCTCTACCTTTGTACATCCCATTCTGCTTTGTGCTCTGGGAAACTGGGTTGTCAGAACTGACTCTACAAGATCCTTTTCCTTTGGCTTCTGCAGTTTAGCCAATGAGAGATAAAGGGATATGTTTGGAAAGTGGAAGCAAAATGACATGAAGACATATTCCAGTGGCTCCCACTACTGGTCATCCATCTCCCAAAGGACAAAGATCTTAAGTGGCCCACTCCTCTGAGTACCCCTTAACAATCCCATCACTTGCCCCTTCAGCTTATGGGGTGGTAATACCTTCTGTTCTTGTTAGTCTTGGGTAAATGCATCATCTGTTTTTGTTTGTTTGTTTTTCTTTTTCCCTTAGTCCCCACCCACTACTTTAAAAATAATACTTTTATTAAACCTGGTTCAACTGCAAGCCAGGAACTTGACTGAATAGTCTCTTTATTAGCAGACCCCTGTTCCTGACCTTGTTTTACTTCTTGAGGCTTACCTCCTTTTAATCTCTCCTAAAGGAGCACCCCTTTCAATTTTCCTTAGACAAATGCAACTCCCTGCTCTCAAGGATGGTGTTCCAAAAGAATCTGGCCCCCTCCTGTACCAGGGTGTTATGCAGTACACAATAATTCTCAGCAGTATATTTCTGAATGACTGATTTATTTAGTCCAGAATACGGCCCCTCTTTGTATTTGCTAACTTCTAGACTCTCATGGGGAGTTTTTCAGACAGAAATCACACATCTCCCAAGGCAAAAAATGCTTATCCAAGATAAGAAAATACAAATTTCTGTTGTATATCAACAATTTCTTAAAGGTAAGACATTGACAAGACTACTTGTCTTTCAGAGTTATGGCTCTATACTCTTTTCCAGAATGGTGTTAGTTCTCCTTTTCTGATCTTTCAGTTTCCAGGCAGGACCCAAGAGCTTACCATACATAAGAAATGGGGTTCATAACAACCCTTTCCTAAACAACATAATGTCCATCCCTGATTAAATTATTTTCTTTGAGCAAAAGTAAATTCAAACTGGCCATCTGTGCATAAAAGAAAAATGAATCTAGGCACAGACTTTATACCTTTTTATACAAAAACTATCTCAAAAGGGACCTAAATATAAAATGCAAAAATATGAAACTACTGGAAGACAATACAGAAGAAAATCTAGATGAACTTAGGTATAAGGATGACTTTTAGATACAACACCAAAAGTAATATCTATGAAAGAAATCATTGATTTCGGGACTGAAGCTGGACCTCACAAAAATTAAAAACTTCTGCTCTGAAAAAGACACTGACAAGAGAATAAGAAGGCAAACCACAGACATGTCTTCATTTTCAAAAGACATGTCTGATGAAGGAGTGTTGTCCAAAATATACAAAGAACTCTTAAAATACAACAATAAGAAAACAACCTGGTTAAAAATGAGAAAAGACCTGGACAGACATCTCACCAAAGAAGATATACAGATGGCAAATAAGCATATGAGAAGATGTCCAACATCATATGTCATTAGTTAGGGAAATGACAGGGAGATATCACTACACACCTATTAGACTGGCCAAAATCTAAAACACTGATAACACCAAATGCTGGCAAGAATGTAGAACAACAGAAAATCACATTCATTGCTTGTGGAAGCACAAAATGATATAACCACTTTAGAAAAGGGTTTGGCATTTTCTTAGAAAACAACATACTCTTACCATAAAATCTAACAATTGCACTCTTTGGTGTTTACCCAAATGCATTGAAAACTTATGTCCACACAAAAACGTGTACACGGATGTTTATATCAGCTTTACTTATAATTGTCAAAACTTGGAAGCAACCAAGTTGTCCTTGAGTAAATACATGGATAAATAAACTGTGGCACATCCAGACAATGGGATATTATTCAGTGCTAAAAAGAAATGAGCTATTGAGCTGTGAAAAGACATGGAAAAACTTTTTTTAAATGAATATTTAAATGAAAGAAGCCAATTTGAAAAGGCAACATACTATATGATTCCAACTATATGAAGTTCTTGAAAAGGCAACACTAGGAGACAGTGGAAAGATCTGTGATCTCCAGGGGTTAGAGGGGACAGAGGGATGAATGGGTGGAGCACAGAAGCTATTTATTATACTGTAGTGTTGGATACACATCATTTATACCTTTGTCAAATCCAGTAGAATGTACAACAGCGAGAGTGAACCATAATATAATGGATTTGATGTATAAATGTAGAGTCACCAATTGTAACAAATTTACCTTTCTGATGTGAGACGTTGATTGTAGGAGAGACTGCATGTGTTGGGGCAGGAAGTATATGGGAAATCTCAGTATCTTCTCAATTTTGCTATGAACCTAAAACTTCTGAAAAATAAAGTCTATATAAACAACAACAAAAAGTATATTTGTAGTCAGGGTTTTCAGTTCTATTCCCACCCTTCTGTACACCAGAACGTAGTAAGTACAGGGAAGCATCATAGAGAAGTCATGTTCGCCTTTGCATAGTGATCGCCCCACCTCACCCCATTCCCCACCACATCACTCCCTTATTCAAGAGTTGAGCATCTCTATTTACAATAGCCAGGGCATGGAAGTAACCTAAGTGACCATCGACAGATGAATGGGTAAAGAAGATGTGGCACATATATACAATGGAATATTAGCCATAAAAAGAAACGAAATTGAGTTATTTGTAGTGAGGTAGATGGATCTAGAGACTCATACAGAGTGAAGTGAGTCAGAGAAAAACAAATACCGTATGCTAACACATATATATGGAATCTAAAAAAAAAAAAAAGGTTCTGATGAACCTAGGGGCAGGATAGGAATAAAGACGCAGACATAGAGAATGGACTTGAGGACACGGGGAGGGGGAAGGGTAAGCTGGGACGAAGTGAGAGAGTGGCATGGAAATATATACACTACCAAATGTAAAATAGATAACTAGTGGGAAGCAGCCACATAGCACCGGGAGGTCAGCTTGGTGCTTTGTGACCACCTAGAGGGGTGGGATAGGGAGGGTGGGAGGGAGACAAAAGAGGGAGGAGATATGGGGCTGTATGTTTATGTATAGCTGATTCACTTTGTTATAAAGCAGAAACTAACACCATTGTAAAGCAATTATACTCCAATAAAGATGTTAAAAAATAAAAGTTGAGCATATGGATTTGTCATTTCTTTGAACTAAACTCATAGACATGTAGAATAATGTCAAATAATTCACCTTTTATCCAGTAATTCATTGGGCCATAGTCTATGGGATGCTGATGAATAATTTAACCATTGTTTTACTGTTAAAGGAACTATGGTGACAACAAAAAAAGTATTTAAGCCTGTATAGGCTAAAATGGAAAATTAGAACTGGAGAAAAACTGAGTCTTTAGAATTCCATATATTTCAAATTATGTAAAAAAATTCATATCATTTTACCAAACCAAGACATCCTTCTTTCAATTTCATTAAATAACGTATGTACACTGTCTATATCCAAGTGATGATATCCTTTAAGCTATTAACTTGAATAATTGGATCGTTTGTCTTTTTAGAGATTTCTACATTGACTTTCCTCACTGCAAGTTTTTTTGCGTTTTCAAAATATTTTGATTTAATTTCGTTTTGTCTTCAAACCAGTTAAGTAGAAATGACTATTGTTTTCTTATCAGAGTTAGTCATTACAGTCTGTTGATTCACCTGAGAGTGACTCTCAAATCTTTCCCTTCTTTCTCTTTCTTATCAGTTTTTCTGTCCCACTCTCTTTCATCTGATACTAAATTTACCTCTGGAATTATGTCTCTGTGTGCATATGTGTATGAGTGATTTCCATGTTAAAAACAGGCAAAGAAAAAACTGGTAACTCATTTTCCACAAGAAAAAAATCCAAATTCCTCAGCATGTTTTTTCAGAACCTTCAAAGTTCAGTCTTAACCTATCTTCCTAGTCACACTTCCCAATATTACCTCATTGATTATTTTATTTCTCAGACCACAGCCTTAATAAACCACGTTTCATGTTTCTGTCTTAAATATGCTCCCCCTTCTTGCTAAAATCCCCTTCCTCTTCCTCCTAGTAAAAGTATATTTATCATTTAAAACCTAGCTAATATCATTTGATCTGTGAAGTCTTCCCAACCTTGACATCCCTCGAGAGAACTGGTAGCTTCAACTCTCCAAGGTCTTTATACATACCTATCAAATTTAAATCAGTCTACTCCACTAGACTGAAATTTCCTGGAAAAATATTCATTTATGCAAAGCACACGGTAGATTCATAATACATACTTTCTGAAAGAATGAAGGGATAAATGAATGGTTCTCCATCTTTCAAACTGAGGCTTAAGAGGATAAGTGACTGTATAACATAGCGAGAAAATGAATTAGTTAGGAAGATGACATGACTGTTTCAGGATTCCACTATTCTTCCTACAGAAATCACCCAGGAAACTTTTTCAAAATACAGATACCATGCCTCAGGCAAGATCCAATGTATCAGAGTTTCTGAGTGGCACACCAGGATGTACACGTTTCTAAGGCTGCACAGGTGAATAGTGCTGGTGGGGTGTGGAGAATGACTCTTAATTGTGCCACATCATGTCCACACACACGTGCAGAAACGCAGTTGCTGACACCACAGACACAGAAAGCCTTGTGCCAGTGTTCTTAGAGTTCCATATTCTGGTTCAGGAAAAGGAGAGTGAGGGGAGTGGGGCCAGAGTGGGGAGGTGAGGAAGGAATGCTGTAGAAAAGAAACGAGACTCAAACCACCAAGCTTGCCAGGGGGAAGCAGTGTGTGGCCATTTAGCCTTTGCAAGGAAGTCAGGGATATTGTAAGACGAGAATAAGCCAGGCTACTGTAGAGTTGCTGATACTAGGATACAGACACATCAAGACAAATAAAAATTTGCCCAGAGATTACAGAAAATAATGGCTGCCATTTATTCCAACTAAGGTAACTTCTCACATTCCCCCAACAAACCCATCACTTTTTTGAAAGGGCACATAATTTGAATAAGCCAGGGATATAAAATCATTCAAAACTCACCTTCATTTTTTAACTTTTGCCACGCATCCCTTGAAAATGACAATCTGTGCCTTTAGAATAGTAGGATAATCATATTTAGAAATAAAAGGGAAAAAATCAATCTGTAAATAGAGAGTATATCTTCAAATACATACTTGCATTTCACTGTGTGCAACAGGGTTTTTTGTTTATGTTTTTATTTTGTTTATGTTTTTATTTTGTTTGTAAGTTTTACCACCAATTACCTAATATTAAGACATTCAGTAATTTCTCTGTGAATCAACCCAAATTCCAAATCACTGTTTACTAATCCTCGTTCTGCTGTTATTGATTACATATGAATTCCCTTGTATCCTAAGCCACAAACAATTTCATTTTCTTTCTCCTATTTTCTACCTACTCACTGTTCCTTTTGCCGTGACCTACAAGGCACCACATTTGGTGGGTACTACCGACATGTCCTTTACATGGAGGGGTGGTGCTTTGTCCCCTGTTGGCCTGCAAAAACGATTATCTGTGATTCTCTTGTTTTGTCCCATTCCCCAGTTTTCTTCACCCTAGAGGCAATTTCTGGTAGTGAGCTAAGACCCCCAAATAGATTCAATAGCAGTGCTGCGTGATCTTTTCATTATCTCAGTGTTGTCTTTTCAGATGCTCTGTTTCATTTCTATGTTGTTGAGAAGTTTGAAAGCTCCTGAGTCTAATGAGCATTAAAATCCTCGGGAGTAACTCTTCTCTTCCCATCAGCTATTTCTGTGTTCTTGCAGAGTTCACTTCCCCTTTAATCTTGGGGCCTCATTAGTTACTTTTATACTTGGATAAAGAGTTGAATTGTACAGAATGGAAGCTCACACTCTGAAAACACTGACATTTCCTCTGTCATCATGACTGCATATGGTGGTTGCTGTTACTGACATTTGTCCAAAGATCTAGTATCAAAGATAAACTTATTTTTCCTAGGTGAATCAAGCTGATCTTTTTTGTCTGGTAAATATTCATGTAAAGGATTCAGGAGTCAGGAAGAACCTCGAATAATAACATTAAGTGCTTGTGGGAATAATTAATGGAAGGCAATAAATATTTGCTTGCATATATGTTACACACGTAGTGAGAGAAAGGGAGAGATAGAGACAGAGACAGAGACAGAGAGACAGAGAGGGAGAAAGAATGAGGGTCTTGGTTAGGGCAACTCTCAAAGTCTATTTCATTTATCCACTGAGGAAACAGTGCATTAGAATTTCAGCACTGTATACAGAGCCTAATGTGAGACCTTTGGGAAGGATGCTTTAGAGGCACTAAAAGATTATCTCTGACATTGAAAACGCCTGGTCTCTTGTCCTTGCCTTTTAGACCCTCTGTCTTCAAAGGCGTTGCCTCTAGAAGGACTGACTGCAGTGATATGCTTATAGCTCCATTTGCAGACTTTCTTATAGGTTCATAAATGGAGACTAGAAGGAGGAGGGATAGGAATAAAATTTAATAACTGAATAAAAATGTAAATAAAGATTTGCCTAAAATTACTTGTCCAAGAAATAATTCTCCCTCCCCCTTAAGCTAATACTTTGATAAGCTCAGTACAGTGATCCTGATTTGGAGCGTGACCTTTGAAAATGCTCTCCAGCTTGATTAAAGATGTATTAAATTTGTTTAAATAAACCTCGTTGTAATGGCACATCATTTGTAAGAAGCTATTAGGGGGCTGGAAACTGTGCTGCTGTATTTGCATGAAAATGTGCCCTGCTCGAATTGAGGATCTCTCCTGAATTAACTGCAAAGGGAAAGTGACACTTTCATAATTTTTTCTGACAAAAAAAAAAGAAAGAAAAACTTTATGCAGATCTCTGCAAGAGAGGGAAGAACTGCATGTCAATAGCAGAGGCATACATGTCCATGCACTCAGTCCAGCCAACACTCTTGATGTTCTCAAGGTATTTGGTTAAATGCAATCAATAATATTTATCTGTCAATTACTTTGCTCCCAAAATGGCTTCATCTTTGAGTCTATGTGTGGGAGCACACAAATTGTTTGAGAGTAACCAGATCCACAAGGTTGTTCAAAAGGAAGCTGTATTGAATTCCAGCATGACTGGAATTCTCTCCCAGGCTTCAATTTTGGTGCAGTCTCTGCAAAGGTAATGCCCCCTGGGTTTGTAGAGATGCTTAAGTGCCAAACGTCCCCACCCATCAAGCCCACACAAAGTATATAATTACCAGATGTACTGTAATTCCCTCCATGGGTCCCAAACTAGCTGTCACTCTGATGAAAAAGGGTCTCTCCTTTAAATCAAATATTAAATTGAAACCTTTCACATCTTCTTGTAAGAGTCAGGGTTCTAGGTAGGGCATCTGTCACTTTTGCAGGAACTCTGGCCTCTTTTTAGTCCCCGTTTTCCAGTATTATTAGGTACAAAGATGCCCATTTTTAACCTAGCTTCTTCCTAATCAGTCCTTCTATTTCATTGTTGAAAATTTCCAGTTTTATCTGTTTGCTGAAATTGCCACCATCTATCCAGTGTGTGGAGTCTTTTCACTGAGTTGCATCTGAGCAGTTCTCTATGACGCACAAGGAGGTGATACGGAACTGCGATGCAGCTTCCACCACATTCAAGCAGCCTCTCTGTTCCAGGCTTTGTGCTAAGAGTTTTCACTTTTTTTTTTTTTTGGATTCTTAAAATAACCCCATGATTAGGTAATATTCCCATAAGCTGACAGACCGAGGCTCAGTAACTGGTCTGAAATCACATAATTAGCAAGTGGTGAAGCTGGGTTTTCAGCTTAAGTGTGTCTGACTCTAATGCCCATACCACTTTATTATACTAACTTTGGCTCAAATTTACCATCTGGAGATAAATTAAAGGACCCAGCTATGAAACATGACTGGTTATATTGATTACCAGTCCCAGATTCAGAGACACATATGAGTATCTTCCCAAGAAGATAAACTATTCATGCAGCAGGACAGTTCTCTCCTGGCCAGTAATGTTTAGGGAAAAGTAATTATTTGCTTGTTGCAAATCATTTAGAACAGGGGCCCCCAACTTTTTGGCACCAGGGACTGCTTTCGTGGAAGGCAATTTTTCCCTGGGGTAGGGTTGGGGGTGGTTCAGGCAGTAATGCGAGCGGTGGGGAGCGGCAGATGAAGTTTCACTCACTGGCCCACCACTCACCTCCTGCTGTGCTGTCCAGTTCCTAAAAGGCCATGGGCCGGTACCGGTTCTCGGCCCGGGGGTTGGGGACCCCTGATTTAGAACCTCTCCCTCTCTCTCTTCTCTCTCTCTCTCTCTCTTTCATCGTCTATATTTTTTTAAATTTCTTTATGGATGTGGTACTTTCTGTAAAATAGTTTTAGATAGCACATGTTCAATATTGAAACTTATTTGTTAAAATTTTTCTAATAATATAATTTGAGATTCAATAAGGTGATCAAATTGAGTTATAGTTTTGAACATGACTTGTGACTTCTAAGTAATAATGTTTCTCTGCTGTTTAAATTTCATGAAGGCAATTCCAAAAAGTTTAGGACAATGGAATTATGTTTGGAGTCAGTACAGTTTTCTGAAGTGACTACTTTGAAAAGGGTAATGCAAAAGGAAAGGAAGGGGAGGTAATTCAGGTTTACCAGAAGACTAGAAAATGAACAAACAAACATTCTCTGATTGTATTTGAAAGGAAGTCAAAGCATGTTTGAGATAATTCCTCTTTTTTATTATTAATATTTTCCTACCAATGTCCAAATAAAATTTTAAAATGAGAACATTTTTGAACTAGAAATTCTTTAGAACATTGTGAGTTTAACCTACTCACTGAATTAAAAAATAAATAAATAAAGATAAGCAAATAAATTTTTTAAATGACTCTAAGTTATGGAAAGGAAATTGATAATGGCAACATGGTTAGTTAATGGCATAGTTAAATGTAGTTTCCCAAATGATACATCTTGTTTTCTTTCTTCTACATGATTCAGTCTCACCTCATTTCTTGGGCTTCTTCAAAGCTAAGAAGGCCTTTGGAGAAAGTATCATGTCAATCTTGTAATTTTTTTGGTATTCTTTTCTTTTTCACACAAATTCTTTTACATTTCTCTTCCAGATTTGATACAGAAAAAGGCACAAAATAGAGAATGCACAGGAAAATCGGTAAGTAATAAAGCTATCATTTCTAGGGTTCTAGTTAAATTTTTATCTTTGGTTCAAATGAGCTACTTGCTTGTTTTCACAGTCTTCACTTGAAGGTCTAAAACTCCACCTCCATGCTGTTTTTTAATATTTTCCATTAAGATAGTGAACGAAAACACTTCTTTCTTACCTAAGTGGCATACAAGTACTACCCATGCCCCCCTGAGATTGGTGGAGGCCCACATAGGGTTACCTGCTGTTTGCCAGAGATCTATGTATGTGGTGTTTGTTTTTCTGTAAACAAAGCAAAAGGGATCTCTCTGAAACTTTCTCATAAGGGCCCCGAATTTAAACTAATTCTCCTGCCTTCTAGTGCTTTTTTCCTCCTCATTTCCTTTTAGTTTTTAATTTACCATTCCCAGCTGAGATGCTTGAGCAGATAGAAGCAACCCAGCTCCAGGCTAATTGGTTCATCATGCACTTTATGATAATTTTCATTCTGGATTTTGATTAGGTCAGTGTGGGGACTGCTTTGGTCAAAGCTTGTAATGATCTGCCTATTAACTCTGAAATAGGGTCTTTGACTGTACTCATCTTATTAGGTATCTCAGCTGCCTTTAACTCTGCTAACCATGAAATATTACTGAACTATCTTAATGTCCTCTGCTGGACTCTAATATTTTCCATATTAGTTTTAGCCCTATTCAACTCAATTTGTTACTTTCATTGGAAGTTCTAAATGTTGCTGATGGGCAGATGACATAATTTCCCCTTAAAAATCTTCCGTGGGATCAGCTCTTCACATATATCTAGTGCAGTGAAGAACACTAGATGTGTCCCCGTTCTTCTGAGTCAGACAGACATGGTGGCATCTGCAGCTCCACCACTTACTGCATTCTCTAACTGGTGACCAAATCACTTATCCTCGTTTTGCCTCTGCTTCTCCAGTGTGGTCCTGTAAATTAGTTGATATGATACATCGGTAATGTGTAGCACAGTGTATTTGCATATTGGAAAAGTTTAGGTAATGCTGCTACTATTACTAATGTTTCAGGGTTTATCAAAGCAGATTTAAAATATTATATCTCATGGAAATGTAGATTTAGACAGAATATGACATGGAGAATATGGAAAATATTCAGGATTCAAACTAGAACAATTTTTCTTCAGTTTTCTTGATTTTTATACAGCGGTATTTAGGGAAGTAGAAGTATTTGGACAGTTGATTCAATTCTCACTTTCACTTTGTGTGTCTGACATTCTATTAGGTTTTGGTTAATTCTATCCTTGCCTTGTTTTTAATCGATTTCTATGAAATAACGTTAAAGAGTAGTGACCCTTTCTTTGTTCACATTCTGTTGACTCAGATTCCTTTACAGTTTATTTGTTAGCAATTTTGAGTTCGCTTTGGGTTGTAAATTTAGTAATCCATGTCCACTCAAAGTCCTTACTGGAGTTGCTTCCACTCCAAGTCCTTATTTTCCTTCTTTTGAGTATTCAATTACTTTAATCATTTGGAAACTTGTTTTTGAGTCCTGATATAGTTCAATTTGTTATCTCTGATATCGTTTCCCTTTTACCTTATACAATTTAAAGTTTAGACATGATTTAATTTTGTTCTCAAAAGGCTAAGAACTGCTAACAGAAGTGTTTTTATATGACCATAGTGAAATTTTGAAATACAGCTTTCCAAAAATAGATGTTTCCAGGAAAAAGAACACACCTTAAATTATCTGAATCAACAATCAATATCTTGGGGAAAAAACCACTGTATTTCATATATATATATAAAATTTTCATCCCAACTCATCTTTCTATATTAGTATCTTATTATGTTTTACCTTTAAGTTTCTAATTGTATCTATTTATACATTTTTGGTGTTTCTGCATGGACTCTTGGCAAAATAAACCAAAAAAACAAAAAAATAATAAAGATTTTCAGTTGCATATTGTCACAAGTAAAGATTTAATTGTATTCAAATATATTTATTGCTTTTAATTGAAAACAAATTAAATTTTCAATATTTATTCAGATTTATCAACTATTTAATAAGCCATAGTTCTATGGTTACTATGTCATTTTTATGTAAAGTTTAAGTAGAAAACAATTTGAAAGTAGCTGTCAACCTGCAGCAGCATTTAAGCCATAAATTGTCAAATTGGATATTATTCTCTTTTTTCCAAAGCCATTTGCTTAAAAAATGTGACCTTGACTAATTTTGGTAATTCAGAAGGATCACAGACTACAAATTAGCTATCTTTTATTCCTACATACTGAGAACGGTTCCCTTCTGAATTGTGGAGAGTAATATTTCAGACTCTTTTAAAGAGAATTTTTCTAAAATTATTTTTGATTTTTTATTTAGAAATCACTTAGTTACAAAAGATAATTTTAATGCTCTGATTGTAAGAGAACGTTAGCACATATGAAATGAATGCCAAGGTTCTGCTGTCTGAGGAAGCTGGGAGTCCTGCCTGCCCAGCCCTGCTGTGACTGCAGCTTGAGGAAGGCACTGCAGGGCCATCGGAGAGGGAGCTGGCTCACTTTGGGGCAAGTTCTTATAGGTGAGGTCAATATATTTGAGGATGTTGTGCTTGGTGGGGTAGGCTTCGAAACTTGAGGTAATTGACTTCATTGGACTGGCTAACTAACCTTATCCAAGTAGTATACAAATCAGACTCCAAATTTGTTCATTTACAACATGAGCTAATTCTTTTCTTGGGGCTAGAACACTCATGTTTACTCCCAGGAACAGCCCTTTTATCAGAGCAATCAAGAAACCAAATTAATGAAGAAAATTATTCTTGAGCCTAGAAAAAGGAGCATTGGGAGGGCAAGAGTTTTGAACTTTTCTTTGGAAGATGTGTCCTAGTATCTAAAATGTACTTAATTGAAATATTTCTTGACTACTTCTGGTCTTGTCAGCCCACCTCTACATTCACAGAGCGTAAGGCAAGAATGCATATACAGCCCCACAGTTATGGCTAAATTGTTTAAAACTTTAAATCCAGCTAAAAGCTGTTAAATAAAAATTCCCCAATCTTTGTCAAATATACATTCATAAGGACAGAACTGAAAACATAAAGTTCTATTTTTAAATGACTGAAAATAAGTAAAATATCAAAGATAGAATTTCATTATTGTTTTGAATTTCTGGTTGTTCTGTGGTGGACTGGTAAAGTTTGTGTGGTTAATAAAATAAGGACACATGAATTAATATATTTTTATTCAATACAAGATTATTTTTATTCCTTAATTTCAGCTAAATTAATGTTATAATTGTCATGATTTTTATATAATTTTAATTCTAATGACAATACTTAAGTAAAGAATAAAAAATAAAATGCCATCACATTCACCATGTACTAAGTTTGTGTATAATTTTATAAAATTCTTAAAAAGGAAATAAAAAAATGAAAAGTTATATTTTCTGTTTTCAAAAATATATTCTGAAATAGTCAAAATCACCTATTGAAATTAAATCAAATATAAATTATAATTACTAAATATAGGTTCAATTATTTAAATAAAATGAAAAATTTTTAATTTTGGAAGTTTTATTAAATCATATTAAACACTTTTATGAAAATAAAAGTATTACAGTTCTCCTGTGCTTACCTAACTTAGATGTAAAGAAGTGATACCATATTACATCTAGACCTACATATAAAAAGACGTTAACTGTAAACTGTTAAACATTGACTGTTACAATGATGGTGCTGTTACACCATCACTGTAACTGTTATAAAGATTCAATCATGAATCTCTCCAGAACTTCAAATTAGAACATGAAAAAAATCCCCAAAATGGATGTTTGACATTCCTAGGGAATGATACTTTGTATAAAAATGTATCACATGCACATACTCTGAAAGGAAGAATTTGACAAGTTAATTAATTTGTCTTTCCGCTCACCAAATTCTTCTACTGCTCACATTCTCTACTCTCTGAAGCACTGTCCATCTTTGGTATCAGCAGGAACAAACCGTTCACATCTCTAAGACATTCAGATGCAATTTTCTTTTATTTCAAGGACATAAGGTAAAGATGTGGAAGAGCACTTCCTTGAGACCAGAATGGTATGAGCCACCAAGTGGACCTTCAGGATTATGGTTCTTACTGTGCCACTGCTGAGAGCCAGAGGCACTCATCTGTAACTGAACACATTTATTTGCTTTGTGTTTCTGATATGTGAAGTTATCTGAAGTGTGGAGCTCCTCACGTCCAGGTCTAAGGATTTCACCTGCCCTTGTAGACAACTTCTCCCATTAATGGCTCTCCACTGTCTACTGGAAAAACATCTTTAGATGACATTCAAACCTAAGGCTATGCCCCAAATATTGCCTACTTTTTTAGGTTCATTTATTACCACTCCCAGACCCTGCATTGACTCCCCTTGCTTATTTTACTCATCATATAATGTTTCCTCTTTCTATAAGTGGTAGATTCAGGACTTATACTCAAAGTCTAAATTCAGGACCTGTGTTCTTCACCACCACACTCCACTATCCACTGTCGCTCAGCTGTTCATTCTGCTGTTATCCATCTATTGCTTCACATTCCTTCAAAAGAGCATTTAGTAATTCCTACCACCTAAGAAGAAATGTCTATGTACAATTATATGGCACCACCTATTGAATCTTATCTTAAATGCTTACTGAAGCTAATTGTTCCCTCTCTTTTTCATGTTAGGGCATATTTATCCCTAACTAGATTGCTCACTCTTGAAGGCAGAAATTATGCCTTATACTTCTTGATGTACCCCTTATTGCTAAATATAATGACTATGATATTTAATAGTTATGAACTTAATTAATCCATTTTACTTGAAATCCTGCCTATAGTTGAGAGATGCTTTGTGTATAATGAGTCATGGTGTTATTTGCTTTCCCTCTCCCATTAATTTGGTGAAATTTGCAGCTAGAGCACCTGTCTGTGTACTTGATCATAGGGCCATCCCTCTTCTCCACTGGGGACACGTTCTCCTTGTTCTACATCTGTGTGTGCTTGGGGTGGACACTTGGTAGAAGGTCTGTTCACAACCATGCAGATGGGGGCCGTGAGCACACCACCCTCTCATGAAAACTGGGTTGCTATTGAGAGAAATACCTTATGTCCTCTAATCCAAAGCCATTCTGCATGTTTTCCTTACCAGGATTTAAAGAACATGCTCTGTTCCCATCCAAATGTGAGAAGTTTAATTTCAAAATAAAATGTGTCACAATAGCAAAGAAACAAAAGTGGAAAGATACTTTATGTTTTCATCCATTGACATGTCTTACTTTTACTGGTTATGTACATAGTACAAACCCTTCAAAAATACTCAATAAAAAGTTTAACACATTTTTTATTTTTGTGAATATGAATCATTTAGGGAGACATGTCAAAGACATATTTTCCTCACACTGTCCAGTCTAGACATGATAGTTTAAGAACTACTCATCTTCACTTCTCAAACATGTATAAATTCTCTTTCCTTCTGCCATGAAAGTTTTCTTATTCTAAACCAGTACTGATGGCCCTGTAGCTGGGACAATTACACAGCCAGTTATGAATCTAAGTTATTATGAGTCTATGATCTTACAGTTTCTGTTGCAATTAGCTTTTGCTACTAGAGTGCATCTATTAATTCATTAAAAATCAAACAAATAAACAAAACTGAGCATTAGCTATGAACCAAGGATTTTGTCCAGTGGTAATGCAAACAAACATCAGATAAATTCCTTACCTTCCAGCAGAATTGATAGTCTCTGTTAAAATGCAAATGTTATCTAAATAGGCTAGCACATCAAACCACTTAACCACAAATGGTTTGTCCAATTACTAGTCAGTCACCCAGCAGGACACTGACTTGACAGAAAGGAACTTGATATAAGTGAGTGTGTATGAGAGAGAACAGAGATGAAGAAGTCCGCACCCAGGTTGATGCCTAAATGAAATTTGGTAGATCATGTGGGTTTGTCAGAGGTTAGGTAAATAGAAAAGTAAGTTCATAAGTTTTAAAGGCACATTTTTTGCAATTTGCATTTTATCTTGTGGCTAACCCGGGATAATGTGGACATCTAAATATTTGAGTGTAATATTTTCCTCCCACTAAGATTAATCTGGTCAGGATGACTTTTTGGTCATATGCTTCATGTACACAAGAACATGGACTAAATAATTTTTAAAACAAAAAACACAGTTTCCCAATGCTTTTCACAGAAAAAATTAGTGTGACAGATTAGGGTAAAAGGGATGACTTCCAGTGGCCCAAGGCATCTGGACCCAGGGACTTCAGCAGACCCTGTCCTACACAGCTTCCCTAGGGGATTGGGAGGTGGGCTTACTTCCATACATCTGCATCTCATTTGGGGCACATGAGTATCTTCAGGCACATTCATTAAGAAGCTTTAAATAGAAGCTGGAACAGTCCGTATAGAGTAAGTCAATATTATCCCAATATGATTAACTACAATTATTTATATTTCTGATTTAAAAAAAAAATCATAGTGACAAATGATTAGTTTGTGGGATCAATTCAGCAAAGTTATCTCTTCTTTGACAAAGACCTTGCCTCTTCCAGAATCTTTGAATACTTTATTTTGAAACAATTGTAAAGTATGGAATTTATTTATTGTTTTGCTCTCCAGTCCAGGCAATAGAATATTCAAACTAATACATTGAATAATGTTTATAAAAAGTGAATATCAGGACTTGCCTGGCAGTCCAGTGGTTGAGACTTTGCCTTCCAATGAAGCGGGTGTGGGTTTGATCCCTGGTCAGGGAGCTGGGATCCCGCATGCCTCATGGATAAAAAAACCAGAACATGAAGCAGAAGTGGCATTGTGGCAGATTCAATGAAGACTTTAAAAATGATCCACATCAAAAAAGAAAAAAAGCGAATATCTTCTCCTGAATTTATCCTGAATTTATGATAAAGAAGAATCATCCATGCTAGTTTTATATTACTAGATCATTTAGTGATGTTATATATGTATAACATCATGATATAAAGAGAGGTTTAGATATAGAACCCCTATCGTTTATTAGCTTTACTAACAAAAACAGTATTCAAAATTAACAAAAATTAATATATAAAATGAATGTAATTTTTCTCATTTTTATATTTTTCTTGACTTTCCATGTTTGCTATAGTAAGAACATACTTCTTTTGTTGTTAGAGAAGATTATTTTGGTTAGAAGATGCCTGAAGGATGTGTCATTAGGAAGAACTCGATCAAGCCTTTCCAGTTTCCCTTGACAGTATACAATTGTGTTTAGGGAAACTGGAATGTGCCCTCTCACTGCTCCATGTAATTACCATGCAGTAAGAGATCCTTTAAATATAAATTCAATGCATATTTAGGAGCTAAGCACACTTAATTGAAAGTGCTACCAGTTGTCTATTTCTAGTGAGCTGCTAGCTAAATTGGAAAAAAATCAGTGGATTGTCCGTCCTTTACTTCAAAACCTTTAAATAACTTTGAGAAAGAGAAGTGGAAGTGGGACTTGAGAAACCATTGAGCAATATCACAGTTGTGAGTTTTACCTCCTGTCTCAGCAAAGGTTTTCCTGTCATTTCAGTAGCATAGCTTTTCACAGCCTTATTTGTTCTGATGAGAACAGTATTGTTATCAAAGTGTACCCAACCTCCTTCATTTAACATGCTGTTATTTGAGAATTTAGTTCTCAGCTCATTTCTATTTTTGCTTTGATTTTGTTTCAAATTTACTTCTAGAGATACATAATATTGACTTTATTGAATTTGTGATAGGTTGCCTTGAGATAGTTATATTATGAGGTTGCAAATAAAGCAAATTTGTTATCAAATGTAAGTAATAATTTTAAGGATGATATTGATTAATTATAGGCTCTATTTGCTGAATTTCAAATGTTTATTATTTTTTTCAACTCCTGTGACCGCAAAGAGCTGAGTCTACCTTAAAAAAATTAATTGTCACTTATTTCCTACAATTTTTCTGAATGTTGAAGTCTATATTTTGAAAGTTAAAATCATATGACTAAAATTGTTACATGCAAATTGTCTCTCATAGTCTGAAGAGAGCTCATACTTTTGCTAAATTTTTCATCAATGTCTTTTGTGGGTGAGTTATTCTTTCCCCAAATTGATAGACACCAGAGAGAAAATCTGAGAAAAGATAATATCCAACCAAAAACCTCAGGAATTATTTTGACACACGAGTTTGATATTTGTTTACAAATCTAGAATAAGACAAAGAAATATAGAAATATCATTGATTTAATATTTTTGAATATTTAAGAATATGTAAGAATGTCATTGCCTGAATATTTTTTTGGACATGTGGACACCATAAAAATAAACCATAGGGACTTCCCTGGTGGTGCACTGGTTAAGGGTCCGCCTGCCAATGCAGGGGACACGAGTTCTATCCCTGGTCCGGGAGCATCCCACATGTCACGGAGCAACTAAGCCCATGTGCCACAACTACTGAGCTTGTGCGCTAGAACCTGCGAGCCACAACTACTGAAGCCTGCGAGCTTAGAGCCCGTGCTCCACAACAAGAAAAGCCACTGCAATGAGAAGCCCGTGCACCATAAGGAAGAGTAGCCCCCACTCTCCACAACTAGGGAAAGCCTGTGCACAGCGACAAAGACCCAACACAGCCAGAAATGGATAAATAAATTTATTAAAAATAAATAAAAAACCATAGACTTAAGATGGTGGTTGGGAGAATAGTACATAGAGCAAATATTAGTGCCTCTTAATTCACTAAAAAAAAAAATATATATGTCTTCCTTGAGACAGAGGGAAATGGATCTTCCCCTCCACCAGCCTCCTCTCCTCCATATTAATTCTTAAAATGAGATTGTAGTCAATTTGGTTCAGATAAGATGGTGTCTTAGCTCAGGCTATTATAACAAAATACCATAGACTAGGTGGCTAAAACAAAAGAAATTGATTTCTCACAGTTCTGGAAGCTGAGAAGTCCAAGATCAAGGTGCCAGCAAGGTAGATTTTATTCTGAAGTCTCTTCTTCTGGTTTGTAGGCAGCCAACGTCTCCCTGTTTGCTTGTATGACCTTTTCTTTGTGGGCACATGGGGACAGAGAACAAGCTCTCTGGTGTCTATTCTTATAATGGCACTAATCCCATTATAAGGGCCTCACTCTGATGACCTCATCTAACCCTAATTATTTCCTAAAGCCCTTTCTCCCAATGTCATCACATTAAGGGTTAGAGCTTCAACATATGAATTTGAGGAGGGGGAGTAAACCTTTAGTCTATAACAGATAATGAGATACCTTTAAAAAAATAATTTATAAACCTTAAACTTTATAGGAGCCAAGGAAGGCTGCGTCTTAAGATAATGCCTGTGATTTTCATTAAGTTCCTCTTTATGTGATGGGGAGAACACTGGCCTGACAGTCAGTACCAGCCGAGTTTAAATTCTGGTTGTATACTTTTCTAATTGTGTCTGTCATTGAATGATTAGTCTCTAAACATTCATGAGCAAATGTTTTGTACTCTTTGCTGTATTATGAAGTATAATAGAATCAGTGTACATGAATATGATTAAAATATAGTAAATATTCAATAAATGTTTCTAAAATACTTTTTAAATAAACCTGATAATGTATCTTATTAGACAAAAGAAACACACCATACAACTAAGAGGCCATTAATAAAATAACTACAATTGGCCATAGATACCACAGTCAATATGCCACAAAAGGCATATCCTGTCATTTGATCTTCCCATTATTGCACTTAATTCTAAAGTCACCACATTAATTATGACCAAAAACTTGGCACACAAAAAAAAAGTTCTCTAAACAAATTATCATGTATTTAAGTCACGTACCAAGTTGAATCAGTAGTTTTACAACCATTAAGAAGGAATTTTTCCAAAGAAAACTGTCTGCAAATATGACCTGTAGGATTATAGCATGATCTCTTTTTTTTTTGTTTGTTTTTTGTGGTACGCGGGCCTTGGCCTCTCCCACTGCAGAGCACAGGCTCCAGACGCGCAGGCTCAGCGGCCACGGCTCACGGGCCCAGCCACTCCGCGGCATGTGGAATCCTCCCAGACCGGGGCACGAACCCGTGTCCCCTGCATCGGCAGGCGGACTCCCAACCACTGCGCCACCAGGGAAGCCCATAGCATGATCTCTTAAGGGAAACCATTTTTCTTGAGATTTCTAATATTTTTGTTTTTGTTGTTGGTGGTTATTTCAAGTTCTTGACCTTCTTGAGTCAAGATTCTTAGTGTGTATCTCTCACTCTGGTTGAAAATTTTCTTTAGTATGTAATGGGGAAATTAGAAAAATATATTCAAAATACTGTGATACAGAACATGTCCTCAATCTCAGCAAACCTATCATCTGGCCAGACATGAATCTATGTGTTTATGTCTAGGCCTTTGTTTGATATAACGATAATAGCTTCAACTCATGAAGTATTTTGCTGTATTTATCTCTTGCCTTATTAAAGATAATTCCCAGAAGAAAATGGCATGAGCGGCTATTAATGAGTCATTTCCAGTCACACCATTGACTAGAGTAACCAAGATAAGATTTTGGAAATGAGTACTACCTAGAAGGAAGGTAGCCTGTAAAAATAGTTTTGGTTGAAACTTGAGTCATTTTCGTTTTATCTGTGAACTTACCAAAATACAACTTAAGAAATAGTGAATAGTCTTCAACTTTAAATGACCTTTCGAAGTCCAATTGAAAAGTGTTATTTTCTGTCTTCTATTTATTTGCCTCAGATTCAGGGTGCTTTTCTCTACTGCCTTTACTTACTAGTTTTTTGAGTAAAATAAGCTGCAGAATCTCAATAAACTGATGAGGAAGAGGATGACAGACTTGTGTGTGGGAATGTTTTCTGAACAGAGAAATGGGTATGTCAATTTGCATCTGAATTGTGAATTACACCATCAGGTAGCAGAGAATCTCTGGAGACATAAGCTAATTCGCCAACTGACAAAAGAGGTTCCAGGTTTTGGACACAAGATGTAGTGACACCAAGGCAATCTGACCTGTCCCATGGCGTTTTATATCATGTCATGATGATATTACAAAACACAGGGAAAGCTCTTTAAATGATTTGCTACATCATCTTACACCATGGGTTCACATATAATATAAATGGCTGCTGATCAATTTGAATTAGTATAACTGCTACCAGACAGTTACAAACAGAAACAATAGTATATTCAAACGGTCCTTAGTTAGAAATGCAGTAGGACAGAGAGAGAACCAAAATTAAATGTGACACCAAAAATTCTGGGTTAAGAATCTGGGGCAGCGGTCTACCTTGCATTTGACTTAAATTAGATTTGAATAGATTAGGTGGTACTAACAGGCTTGTGGCACAAATTCATGTTGAATGATTCTAGAAGATCACAAAATAGCTATGAGGAGACAGGGTGATCATCCTATACTGTGGGAAAAATATTACTAATACATGTATTAGAATCTAACATTCCTCATTTGTTTGACATTCTTTAGCTTTCTTTTATTGAGGGGGTTTTGAAATGGAACACATTCCTTACCCCAAATTATGCCTGTGTGATTGAATAGTTGAAATAATGTTGTCAAAAGTGATCAACAAAAATAATAAACGAAAGTTTGGGGCCACAACACTGTACAGCTCCAGAGGGACACTATTTGCATTGTGTTATCTATTAAAAATAAGAAATACACTTACACTGTATTTTATCTAAAAAATAAAAGAATTTACTGTTGCATCATATGCACACATCTATTGTGCAATCATGTCCCTTTGCAGGATTTTAAACATAGATTGATCACATAGTACTTATCTTTAGGATGGCTTATTTAAGGCAGGTCCCACTAAAAGTCATAATATCTTTATAGGGGGAATAAGGTGAATGGAAGTTGTTAATGGAAAGAAAAACAAAAGATCTTTTTAAGCTATCTTATTAACTATCTTATTTAAGTATATAATCTTTCTTTCTCCCTGGCAGGGAAGTCTTTTTTTTTATTGCTTATATAACTGGCCCCTGCACTTTCAATTAAATATCATGTTCTTATACACTTCTCTTTATGTTTTCTTTCCTTCTTTATGGTTAAGGTTCATAACCACCTTAGTCCTCTGAGAAATGGAGGAGACATAACACTTAAAATATGCTGAGAAAGAGGAGACCTTCAGAATACTGTGACTTGAAGGATGTAAGGGCTGTCATCATGTTTTCACCAGTCCCTGCACAAAGATTTCTTGGCAGGAGAAAGCCAAGGAGAGAAAAAAAAATCATAGACTACTGATGTTTAACCTTTCAGATCTTTGTCATAGGTGACTCCAAAGCTGATCTATGAAACTACCCTATTCCCCACAACCCTGGAGAGAGCCAGTAAAGTTGGGCTCAATATTTCTTGTTACAATTCCAATAGTACTATCTTGGGAAGAGAATATTTCCAAGAAAATATGTTCAATTCTGGAAATGCTAATGGCTTGGCAACATTCCTCCAAGTCTTTCTAGCTTGAGGGAAGGAATGAGGGCAGAGTGCAGCAAGTTACAGGGAATACTTGCATTTCCTAAGTTCTCCAAATTGCTTACCTATTAATCCCCAGTGCTTTGCTTTCCTGTGAAACAAGTCCCATTCCTGGGAATTTGCAATTGCTCTAAAGGATAAGGTGGTGCTGGGGACAGGCTATTACCTCTATGTGTGTATGTAAAACTCACATATGCACTCACCCCAAATCACACATTTGTTTTCCAACCAGAAAAGAGGAAGTAGATTCAGATTCAAGTTTCTTTAGGGACACGATCATGCTGAGAGGCAAATGAATGGCCACTGTGGGGAATTTATTTCTCCTGCTGAAAAAGCAAAGGCTAATAATAATTGAGGTTGATTTGCAAAATGCACAGCTTTACAATGATCATATGATACCTAGTAATTTTGAAATTGAGGTAAAAAAAAGGAAGCACTTCAGAGCCGGAATTATGAAAATCAAGAAGTCGCTTAAAATATTTGAGAGTGTGCTTAGAGAATCAAATGCCATATGCTTTACTTGCTTCTGAAGAGAAATCGTGTTTTCTGTTGGAACAAATTACACACACAGGTGTTTGATACAGGGCTTATAAGCTGTCAAGAGGAGCCAGAATGTTTGGGGTTGGGGGTAGGAGGTGTTAATTTGGGGAAGGTGGTACCGGGGGAGGATGGAAAGAACAGAACAGAACAAGTAAAAAAAAAAAAAAGAAGTTTCTTAGCCATATTTGCAAACCGGGTGGAGTTGTTAGAATTAGAATTTACCACCTGAGTGCAAACCAACCTTGATTTATGCAGTCAAATTAGGATTCTACTTCTCAGCTACTTTTCTTATGAGTCGCTGGTATGAGAGAAATGAGAGAAATAATAGAATTAACATACATATTTGCTTTTTCTATATCTATTTCTGCCTATTTTGTAAAAACAACACATAAAGCTAGTATATTTCCCACTCACACGTCCCAGTGGAATTAAGTATCACCCATTTAATTGATGAGTAAACTGAGACAGATTTTAGTTGACTGCAGTATGTATACAGCATGTGTGACTGCAGTAACACACATTGCTTCTCATATTGACAGTTGCTGACACATAAAGTCGTCAATGTCTGATACATAAGGCATCAATAGAGTAATCTCTCTGGGGAAATATACAATACTGTTTTTGAGATGGAGTCTATAATGAAATGTTATCAATGCAGATTGACCCAGTTTCATAAAATAAGATAGATGGTTTAACATTTCAAAGTCCTGGCTCCAGGATATCAAAAAACAAAAACAAAGTCAAAAACTGTTTAGAGAGAACACGGCCCACTCCACATATTTTATTATACTACATTGGCTTTTCTTACTAATATGTAAACTGTCATGGTTCAGTCTATGTGACACCAAAACATCAGATGGAAAGAATAAATTTAGCCCTATTCAGTAATATACCTTATAGAAGTAGGTTGTTTAAAATCATCAGAAAAATTCTTTGGAGGAAAGACTCTCACAACTGGTCTGTGTAAAATAGTCTGTGTCTACCTTTAGTCTCCCTTTAGCCTCTTTTCCAGTAAGGAGGGTTTCAGAAACAAGAACTATTTTGAACAAAATGTATAACTTTTAAAATCTCTGAAAGCATAATTTTAAAAATACATTCAAATCAGTTGAATATGAATTATCTACAACAAACAGAAAATTAACCATTTTAATTCTCACAATTATTTTAATTATGACAAATTTTCTTAATTTTAAAGCAAACATTTATTATCCATGAATGTAGAATGTTTAAATATTTATTATTTCTGTCTCATTAAATATTAAATTATTAAGTTCATTTCCATTGTTATTTATTTTCTGAAACTACACAACTCATGTTTTGTGCTCTGTTAAAGATAATTTTTTTTAATTAAGCAAAAATAATTGAGTATTAGAAAATTCCTTAAGAGTTTCTTGAAGAAATTAACCAATGGCAAAAATAATAGGATGTTAAAATCCTGAGACAAACAATCATTTTTATTGTTGATAACTTGTACCAAAGCCAATGTCCTAGAAACCCAATATGATAATACCTTTATTCTCAGTGTATTCAAAAATAAACCCATTGGTGGTTTTTGAAGGGAAGCATTCATAATTGGTTTGAATAACCTGAAAATGCTGGTAAACATATTTTGACTTATCTTCTATCCATTTTTTGATAGAATATTGTAATTCTAGAAATCAGATGAATTGAAAAACATTAAGAACGATAATATGTTATTTTGGACCTGGGTTATTAGTGATATTTGAATCTTGAAGGAGCGTAAAACTCTATAAAATGTATTTTTTGCTCTGATTATAACTACTTGAAAATATGTGTGGAGGTAGAGCAAAGGGGTTGAACTCCAGTGACTTGTTACTAGTAAATTCCCAAACTAGATGGCTCAATAGCATATAACCACCCCAATCTTTACTAATTTTACAAATATAAGAGCTGATGATAATTATGGCATAAATAGCTCAATAATAAAAAGAGATACATTTGAACAATAATTTTATTTTCCCTGTATAATTCATTGTCTTTGCTTTCTTCCATAGATGTATTTACTCCAGTGCAAATGGATAGTTTCTTTACCCTTTATCAGACTTGTGACTTTATTTACAGGATTTTAAAATATAGTTTAGAAAATAAGGGAATAATTGCTTAATGTGGACAATTTTGCAATGTTGAATAGTAATAGAATTAGAAGCATTTAAAAGATGTGGACATTTTTCTTTCTTATAACAGATCCTCTGTCAGGATAATAATTGATCTAAGTTCATAATGGATTACTACCTTGTTCATCTTATTTTTTTTTACTGAGGATTAGTTCTAATAGGGGCAGAGGGGAGTTGGGAAAGATCTTTTCTTTAAAATAGTTCTCCTAGATAACCAATAATAGGCAGAAATTTTCCTCATTATTATTGGTTGCTACTTTTTATTGTAATTATTACTAATGAAAGTCTTAAATTTATGTCCCTTTAAGATATTAAATAACTTCTTTTAATTTTAATGTGGGCTATGTGTGTATAAGTTTTAGTACTGAGTGGGATTGATTATCTCCTGTCTTTTTGTTGCTTTATTTTTTTTTAAGAAAATCATCTAGTGATCTTTAAAGGTAAAGAGTTTGACAGCTTAGCTCAAATTCAAAAGATCTTTATTTGCTACTTAAAATTAAGTTATGAACTTAAGGTGTACCATTACAGATATACTTCAAAAAGGCAAATAGATTTCCACTAAAAAATTTTCAAGACTAAAAACATGGCATGAAAAATGCATTTAGTATTTTCTTCAATAGCTATGTTCTAATAAAAATAAATATGGGTGTATAATTAAAAATTTAGAAGTCTGATTATTATTTTAATCTTGGTGGGCTCTTTCCTCCATTTATCTTCAGTGAGGTTTGTAAAATACTCGTGGTACAAATCTTCACAATCTGGAATTAACTAGTTGGGTTTTTCTTTTCTTTCATTGGTTAAAATAGTTCGAAATTTAGGACCAATTATTGTGTTTCTTTTCTCTCTCTGACTTTACTGGCAATTATTTTCTAGCAACAGATTAACTGTACAAATAAAGTTTACTTATAGATTACATACTGAAAAAGTCATAAGTGGAATTTTAGCTTTGATACTTATTTAAGAAGATAAAACCTAACGTGTTCTGTTTGAGATCAAGTCATATAATTTTCAGTGAATATCTAGGTAACATTGTCAGAGACTAATTGATAACTAAAATAATTATAACTGAAGGCATTAATCGTTTCAAAAAGAATACCATTTCCAGACTGTGGATTTCAGCCAGAACAGAAACCAGACCAATATGGGACCACATTTGGCTGACTCAGTATAACAACACTGAGATGTGATGGTGTTGGCATAATGACATCATCACTCTCTCGGGACCAATCATTTGGAATGCAGGTGGCAGTGCTAGACTGATCTCATTGGAAAATAGTTAACCCATACAAACCAGTTTTTTTCAGGGTCTGTGACTACATGATCTGTACATCCTCATCAGTGTAATAAAAGATCTACAGAAGTAGCATTATAATATTAAGTTTAAGATGTTATAGGTAATCTAGGACCAAATCTCCTACTTGCCAATGAAAGCATCTATTTGGGTATTAATTAAAACTTTAAGTACCAGTTGGACCAAGGTATTGTAGAAAACCCTAACAGTCAGTATGTGTAGATTACCATTACCTTTCTGGCATCTATTCAATAGAACAATTTATTTTCTCTCTTCCTCCCTCCCTCCTTCCCTTCCTTCACCCTTCCTTCCTTCTTTCTTATGGACAATGTATCAATAGTATCAAAATTTAATGATATAAACTGCTAAGATGTGGAAAGAGTTGTGTAAACTGAATTAATTTTCCTCTATGTGACTTCACAATTTGGGGTAGATATATTACAATTGTAAAGATATAGATGTACAATATAATTTTTTTAAATTCTAATTTCTTTCTGTTTTTTTTTCAATATACATCTAAAAATAAAACCACCAACGTTAAAAATTTCCTTAAGATCCAATTTGAGCTTTTGGTTCAGAGTTTGGTTGGTGCCACATCCAGATATGTGACTAAATAGTCATTAAAGATCCAAACCTAGTGCAGACCTGATTCAGGTCTTTTCAGTGTTTTATCCGTTCAAGCTATCTGATTCCTTGATGTGTCTGCATTTACACATTTGTTCTAAATGTCTATGGATGCTCAATGCATCAAGACAGAAAACCCTGGAATCTAAAAGGAAGAATAAATTACATAACTGATTGATACTAATTATTGTTTGCTTAGTAATTATCCCTAAGTTTTCAAGGAAATGTTGCTATTTTTCTTACACACAGTGAAAATACATATGGACAATCTTTTGCTACAACAGCATCCAGATGAATTTTATTTTATAAAGTAGAGAGCTAAACAATTTATGGAAAGGGCAATAATTTACTGAAAGATAGAGGGTATTTATTTTCTTTAGGAAATTAGTTTATTCTGAGTTAGGTAAGTTATCAAAGGGAGAAGAAAGTTGAGTATCTATTTGTGGCCATCATTTAAAATTCATGCCATTTCCTTCTCACCGTCACTCATTACAAAAAGCACCACTCACTATGTAAGGTTCTGCAAGTAAAAGTTCTTCCGCTTGCATGGCCTTAAGAGAGCCTTGCAATGACAGATGGTTTGGTTAATTACAAAGTTAAACTTTATGCTATTGAGACATAATTTCAGTGAATAATATTTTCCAGACAGAGTTTAATAAGCAGCTTGTGGTTGAGTAGCCTTTTGCCCAAAAAAGGGAAGCAGGTTTCTGTGACTACCTTCTGCATTCAGAGAGCATGAGAGTAGAGGATGTTAACTTGACCACCCTAGGAACTGAGTTCCAGTAACCTTATCAGAGCCTAACAGAGTGATCCCACCCTAAATGTTGTGAAAGAAGGACTGTTGAAATAGCACCTGGCATTTCACCCTGAACTCCTATAACACTTGCTGATTCACTGACCACAGTGAGGGGAAAGTACACTGGTTGTTCAGCTGGCCTTCCTGGGTGAGTCCTGCTGGTAAACATGGACTCATCTGAGAAATCACAGGTTTTAACATTTACATTACAGAAACGTTGATTTATTTTTGAAATGTGGTAAAGCAAATCACTTTTTAAAAGGTTGAAATTTACAAAGGTAAAAACTACAAATCTAAATATTTGTAAAAGGAATGTCTTTTACAGTCATGGATCCTTTTATTGTTGTTTATGTATTTTCTTAATAGTAGTTGGGATGATTAGTATCTAGTATAAGCAGAAGCCTACTTTTTGGTGAACAGATTTTCTCCAGGTAATTTGAGAAGACTCTGCTTGACTCTATTTGACAAATTTGAATGAGTTACAGAGAAGAGGTTTCATACTGAGGCCACGAGTTCTGACATTGTTAGTTTTAGAAATAGTGTCTGCTCTGAGTAGAACAAAGGAGGACTTACTTGGATCTGTAAGAATTTAGAAAATTAGTAATATATTCAAGTTATACAAGATTTTACTTTAAGTTTTTCTGTATGTTTTGGAAAAAAAAAAAAAACTATAGCTATACGTGTAAATACTAGACTTATAGGGGACCAATCTACACTTGTTGCTTGTTCTTTATGAAACAGACAAAAAGAAATTAAGCTGATTTTCCCTCCAATAAATTGATGACTGCTTTTACTAAATCAAAAGCATAGAAAAATTCAGAGTAACTAGATGATAAATTAACTGCCATCCAGGAAACATTCAAATGATCATCCTATTCATGAAAATTCTCCTGTTCAATTCTCTTAATCATGTCTTCAGTAGGTTTTTTTTGGAAATGTTAGCTACATAATGGCGTAATCATTTTTTTTTCATCTTTATATTACGATAAGAAATTTTTCACTGTGTAGCATATTTTGAATGGAAAATGTTTAAATCAGTAAATGACTAGACTCAGACTTCTTAGAATATAACTATCAAAATTTAAATCAATTCAACAAATACTTGCTACTTCTATAAAATATTATTTAGCTAACAGAATCTACAGATTATATATATATATATATATATATATATATACTCCCTGAATTAAAAAAAAATTACTCTATTTTTAATGGTGATAACAGACTGTGGTCTAATGGCCTAGGGGAAGAGTTGTGATAAATGACTTATAAAATTTATTAGAAACTCGTCACAAAAGGACAGAAACCACAATTTCTATGATTAGAATATTTCTATAAGCTAGTGGAAGAGTAAATGAAAAAAGTGAATCAACCTATATTGTGTTCCTGTTAAATGTGCTGTATATTGTTGCATTTTATCTTAAAGAAATGGGCAAGAACTTAGAAAACTAAGGCTCAGGGCAATTGTTAAACTGTTTAGGACAAACAGAATGATACCAGTCTTAGTGATTTGTAATGAGTGTCTTTGTGTAAGTATGTTTAATTTTTAAAATCAGCTATGTTGAAGCATAAATATACATTCAATAAAATGCACCCATTTTAAGCATATTAAAAAGATGTACATAGGGCTTCCCTGGTGGCGCAGTGGTTGAGAGTCCGCCTGCTGATGCAGGGGACACAGGTTCATGCCCCGGTCCAGGAATATCCCACATGCTGCGGAGCGGCTGGGCCCATGAGCCATGGCCGCTGAGCCTGCGCGTCCGGAGCCTGTGCTTCGCAACGGGAGAGGTCACAATAGTGAGGCACATAGATAACCACCACCACAATTAATATAGAAGCTTTTCATCAACTCAGAAAGTTTCTTTGTGTCCCAAACTAGTCAACCTCCTTCTGCTAATCAACCCCAAGAAACCACTGATCTGCTCTTTCTGTAGCCGTGTACATTGCTTCATCTATAATTCTGCACTGGTAGCATCATACAATTTATACTTTTTAGTGTCTGGCTAATTTAACTAAGTATAGTGGTTTTGAGATTCATCCATGTTGTATCATGTATCAGTGGTTCTCCCTTTCTTTTCCTTTTCCTTTTAATAAATTCCATTGTATTCCATTGTATAAGTTTACCACAATTTGTTTATCCACTCATCTGATAGACATTTGGATTGTACCCAGTTTTCAACTGTTATGAATAAAGCTTCTTTATTTCCTTACAAGGTTTTTATGGTGTGTGTGGATATATGTTTTCATTTGTGCTAGGTAAATACCCAGAAGTGGAATTGCTAAGTCATATGAAAAGTACAGGGTTTTTCTTCTCTCTCTTTTTTTTTTTTTTTACATCTTTTTTGGAGTATAATTGCTTTACAATGGTGTGTTAGTTTCTGCTTTATAACAAAGTGAATCAGTTATACATATACATAAATCCCCATATCTCTTCCCTCTTGCGTCTCCCTCCCTCCCACCCTCCCTATCCCACCCCTCTAGGGGTGGCCTTTGATGATGGCCATTCTGACCAGTGTGAGATGATATCTCATTGTAGTTTTGATTTGCATTTCTCTAATGATTAATGATGTTGAGCATTCTTTCATGTGTTTGTTGGCAATCTGTATAACTTCTTTGGAGAAATGTCTATTTAGGTCTTCTTCCCATTTTTGGATTGGGCTGTTTGTTTTCTTGATAATGAGCTGCATGAGCTGCGTGTAAATTTTGGAGATTAATCCTTTGTCAGTTGCTTCATTTGCAAATATTTTCTCCCATCCTCAGGGTTGTCTTTTCATCTTGTTTATGGTTTCCTTTGCTGTGCAAAAGCTTTTAAGTTTCACTAGGTCCCATTTGTTTATTTTTGTTTTTATTTCCATTTCTATAGGAGGTGGGTCAAAAAGGATCTTGCTGTGATTTATGTCATAGAGTGTTCTGCCTATGTTTTCCTCTAAGAGTTTGATAGTGTCTGGCCTTACATTACCGTCTTTAATCCATTTTGAGGTTTTTTTATGTGTGTATGGTGTTAGGGAGTGTTCTAATTTCATTGTTTTGCATGTAGCTGTCCAGTTCTCCCAGCACCACTTATTGAAGAGGCTGCCTTTTCTCCATTGTATATTCTTGCCTCCTTTATCAAAGATAAGGTGACTATATGTGCCTCGGTTTATCTCTGGGCTTTCTATCCTGTTCCATTGAACTATATTTCTGTTTTTGTGCCAGTACCATGCTTTCTTGATTACTGTAGCTTTGTAGTATAGTCTGAAGTCAGGGAGCCTAATTCCTTCAGCTCCGTTTTTCTTTCTCAAGATTGCTTTGACTATTCAGGGTCTTTTGTGTTTCCATATAAAATGTGAAATTTTTTGTTCTAGTTCTGTGAAAAATGCCATTGGTAATTTGATAGGGATTGCATTGAATCTATAGATTGCTTTGGGTAGTATGGTCATTTTCATTTTCACACTGTTGATTCTTCCAATCCAAGAACATGATATATCTCTTCATCTATTTGTATCATCTTTAATTTCTTTCATCAGTGTCTTGTAATTTTCTGCATACAGGTCTTTTGTCTCCTTAGGCAGGTTTATTCCTAGGTATTTTATTCTTTTTGTTGCAATGGTAAAAGGGAGTGTTTTCTTAATTTCTCTTTCAGATTTTTCATCATTAGTGTATAGGAATGCAAGGGATTTCTATGCATTAATTTTGTATCCTGCTACTTTACCAGATTCATTGATTAGCTCTAGTAGCATATTTAGGATTCTCTATGTATAATATCACGTCATCTGCAAGCAGTGACAGCTTTACTTCTACGTTTCCAATTTGGATTCCTTTTATTTCTTTTTCTTCTCTGATTGCTGTGGCTAAGACTTCCAAAACTATATTGAATAATAGTGGTGAGAGGGGGCAACCTTGTCTTGTTTCTGATCGTAGAGGAAATGCTTTCATTTTTTCACCATTGAGAATGATGTTGGCTGTGGGTTTGTCATATATGGCCTTTATCATGTTGAGGTAAGTTCCCTCTATGCCTACTTTCTGGAGGGTTTTTATAATAAATGGGTGTGAATTTTGTTGAAAGCTTTCTCTGCATCTATTGAGATGATCATATGGTTTTTCTCCTTCAGTTTATTAATATGGTGTATCACGTTGATTGATTTGCGTATATTGAAGAATCTTTGCATTCCTGGGATAAACCCCACTTGACCATGGTGTATGATCCTTTTAGTGTGCTGTTGGATTCTGTTTGCTAGTATTTTCTTGAGAATTTTTGCATCTATGTTCATCAGTGATATTGGCCAGAAATTTTCTTTCTTTGTAACATCTTTGTCTGGTTTTGGTATCAAGGTGATGGTGGCCTCATAGAATGAATTTGGGAGTCTTCCTCCCTCTGCTATATTTTGGAAGAGTTTGAGAAGGATAGATGTTAGCTCTTCTCTAAATGTTTGATAGAATTTGCCTGTGAAGCCATCTGGTCCTGGGCTTTTGTTTGTTGGAAGATTTTTAATCACAGTTTCAATTTCAGTGCTTGTGATTGGTCTGTTCATATTTTCTGTTTCCTCCTGATTCAGTCTTGGCAGGTTGTGCATTTCTAAGAATTTGTCCATTTCTTCCAGGTTGTCCATTTTATTGGCATATAGTTGCTTGTAGTAATCTCTCATGATCCTTTGTATTTCTGCAGTGTCAGTTGTTACTTCTCCTTTTTTATTTCTAATTTTGTTGATTTGATTCTTCTCCCTTTTTTTCTTGATGAGTCTGGCTAATGGTTTATCAATTTTGTTTATCTTCTCAAAGAACCAGCTTTTAGTTTTATTGATCTTTGCTATTGTTTCCTTCACTTCTTTTTCACTTATTTCTGATCTGATCTTTATGATTTCTTTCCTTCTGCTAACTTTGGGGGTTTTCTGTTCTTCTTTATCTAATTGCTTTAGGTGTAAGGTTAGGTTGCTTCTTTGAGATGTTTCTTGTTTCTTAAGGTAGGATTGTATTGCTATAAACTTCCCTCTTAGAACTGCTTTTGCTGCATCTCATAGGTTTTGGGTCGTCGTGTTTTGTCATTTGTTTCTAGGTATTTTTTGATTTCCTCTTTGATTTCTTCAGTGATCTCTTGGTTATTAGGTAATGTATTGTTTAGCCTCCATGTGTTTGTATTTTTTAGATTTTTTCCTGTAATTGATATATAATCTCATAACGTTGTGGTCAGCAAAGATACTTGATACAATTTCAATTTTCTTAAATTTACCAAGGCTTGATTTGTGACCCAAGATATGCTCTATCCTGGAAAATGTTCCATGAGCACTTGAGAAGAAAGTGTGTTCTGTTGTTTTTGGATGGAATGTCCTATAAATATCAGTTAAGTCCATCTTGTTTAATGTATCATTTAAAGCTTGTATTTCCTTATTTATTTTCATTTTGGATGATCTGTCCATTGGTGAAAGTGGGGTGTTAAAGTCCCCTACTATGATTGTGTTACTGTCGATTTCCCCTTTTATGGCTGTTAGTATTTGCCTTATGTATTGAGGTGCTCCTATCTTGGGTGCACAAATATTTACAATTGTTATATCTTCTTATTGGATTGATCCCTTTATCATTATGTAGTGTCCTTCTTTGTCTCTTGTAATAGTCTGTTTTAAAGTCTATTTTGTCTGATATGAGAATTGCTACTCCAGCTTTCTTTTGATTTCCATTTGCATGGAATATCTTTTTCCATCCCCTCACTTTCAGTCTGTATGTATCCCTAGGTCTGAAGTGGGTCTTTTGTAGACAGCATATATATGGGTCTTGTTTTTGTATCCATTCAGCCAGTCTGTGTCTTTTGGTGGAAGCATTTAATCCATTTACATTTAAGGTAATTATATGTATGTTCCGATTGCCAGGTTCTTAATGGTTTTGTGTTGGATATTGTAGGTCTTTTCCTTCTCTTGTCTCTCCAGCCTAGAGAAGTTCCTTTAGCATTTGTTGTAAAGCTGGTTTGGTGGTGCTGAATTCTCTTAGGTTTTGCTTGTCTGTAAAGGTTTTAATTTCTCCGTTAGATCTGAATGAGATCCTTGCTGAGTAGGTTGGTTGTAGGTTTTTCCCTTTCATCACTTTCAAGATGTCCTGCCACTCCCTTCTGACTTGCAGAGTTTCTGCTGAAAGATCAGTTGTTAACCTTATGGGAGTTCCCTTTTATGTTATTTGTTGTTTTTCCCTTGCTGCTTTTAGTACTTTTTCTTTGTATTTAATTTTATTTATTTATTTATTTTTGCAGTACATGGGCCTCTCACTGTTGTGGCTTCTCCCGTTGCGGAGCACAGGCTCCAGACGTGCAGGCTCAGCAGCCATGGCTCATGGGCCTAGCCTCTTTGTGGCATGTGAGATCTTCCCGGACCGGGGAACGAACCCGTGTCCCCTGCATCGGCAGGCGGACTCCTAACCACTGCGCCACTGGGGAAGCCCTGTATTTAATTTTTGATAGTTTGATTAATATGTGTCTTGGCGTGTTTCTCCTTGGATTTATCTTGTATGGGACTCTCTGTGCTTCTTGGACTTGATTAACTATTTCCTTTCCCATATTAGGGAATTTTTCAACTATAATCTCTTCAAATATTTCCTCAGTCCGTTTTTTTTCTCCTCTTCTTCTGGGACTCCTATAATTCGAATGTTGGTGCGTTTAATGTTGTTCCAGAGGTCTCTGAGTCTGTCTGCAATTCTTTTCATTCTTTTTTCTTTATTCTGCTGTGCAGTAGTTCTTTCCACTATTTTATCTTCCAGGTCACTTATCTGTTCTTCTGCCTCAGTTATTCTGCTATTGATCCGTTCTAGAGAATTTTTAATTTCATTTATTGTGTGTTTTATCACTGTTTGTTTGCTCTTTAGTTTTTCTAGGTCGTTGTTAAACGTTTCTTGTATTTTCTCCATTCCATTTCCAAGATTTTGGATCTTTACTGTCATTATTCTGAATTCTTTTTCAGGTAGACTGCCTATTTCCTCATTATTTGTTAGGTGTGGTGGGTTTTTACCTTGCTCTTTCATCTGCTGTGTGTTTCTCTGTCTTCTCATTTTGCTTAACTTACTGTGTTTGGGGTCTCCTTTTCGCCAGCTGCAGGTTCGTAGTTCCCATTGTTTTTGTTTTTGTTTTTGTTTTGCGGTACGCGGGCCTCTCACTGTTGTGGCCTCTCCCATTGTGGAGCACAGGCTCTGGACGCGCAGGCTCACGGGCCTAGCCGCTCTGCGGCATGTGGGATCTTCCTGGACCGGAGCACAAACCTGCGTCCCCTGCATCGGCAGGTGGACTCTCAACCACTGCGCCACCAGGGAAGCCCTCGTAGTTCCCATTGTTTTTGGTGTGTGCCACCAGTGGCTAAGGTTGGTTCAGTGGGCTGTGTAGGTGGAGGGGACTAGTGCCTTTGTTCAGGTGGATGAGGCTGGATCTTATGTTTCTGGCGGGCAGGTCCACATCTGGTGGTGTGTTTTGGGGTGTCTGTGACCTTATTTTGATATTAGGCAGCCTCTCTGCTAATGGGTGGGGCTGTGTTCCTGTCTTGCTAGTTGTTTGGCATAGGGTGTCCAACACTGTAGCTTGCTGGTCGTTGAGTGGAGCTGGGTCTTGGCATTGAGATGGAGATCTCTGGGAGATTTTCGCCGTTTGATATTATGTGGAGCTGGGAGGTCCCTGGTGGACCAATGTCCTGAACTTGGCTCTCCCACCTCAGAGGCACAGTCCTGACACCTGGCTGGAGCACCAAGAGCCTGTCATCCACACGGTTCAGAATAAAATGGAGAAAGAAAGAAAGAAAGAAAGAAGATAAATAAAATGAAATAAAATAAGATAAAATAGTTATTAAAATAAAAAATATTAAAAAACTTTTTAAAGTAATAAAGAAAAAATAGAAAGAAAGAGAGCAAAGAAACCAAAAAACAAATCCACCAATGATAATAAGTGCTAAACTATACCAAAAAAAAAAAAGAAAGGACAGACAGAACCCGAGGACAAATGGTAAAAGCAAAGCTATACAGACAAATCACACATAGAAGCATACACATACACACTCACAAAAAGAGAAGAAGGGAAATATATATATTTATCGTTGCTCCTTAAGTCCACCTCCTCAATTTGGGATGATTCATTGTATATTCAGGTATTCCACAAATGCAGGGTATATCAAGTTGATTGTGGAGATTTAATCCACTGCTCCTGAGGCTGCTGGGAGAAATTTCCCTTTCTCTTCTTTGTTCGCTCAGCTCCCGGGGTTCAGCTTTGGATTTGGCCCTGCCTCTGCAAGTAGGTAGCCTGAGGGCATCTGTTCTTCACTCACACAGGACGGGGTTAAAGGAGCAGCTCATTAGGGAGCTCTGGCTCACTCAGGGTGCACGGGGTGGGGGGGTCACGGAATGGGGGGCGAGGCTGCAGCGGCTTAGACTGGCATGATGTTGCAACAGCCTGAGGCACACCGTGTGTTCTCCTGGGGAAGTTGTCCCTGGATCACGGGACCCAGGAAGTGGTGGGCTGCACAGGCTCCCGGGAGGGGAGGTGTGGAGAGTGACCTGTGCTTGCACAGAGGCTTCTTGGTGGCTGCAGCAGCAGCTTTAGCATCTCATGCCTGTCTCTGGGGTCCGTGCTGATAGCCGCGGCTCACGCCCGTCTCTGGAGCTCATTTATACTGTGCTCTGAATCCCCTCTCCTCGCGCTCCAGGACACAAAGAGGCAGGACAAAGTCTCTTGCCTCTTCGGCAGCTCCAGACTTTTTCTAGGACTCCCTCCCGGCTAGCTGTGGTGCACTAGTCCCTTCAGGCTGTGTTCACGCAGCCAACCCCAGTCCTCTCCTTGGGATCAGACCTCGGAAGCCCGAGCCTCAGCTCCCAGCCCCCACCCACCCCAGTGGGTGAGCAGACAAGCCTCTCGGGCTGGTGAGTGCTGGTCCGCACCGATCTTCTGTGCGGGAATCTCTCCGCTTTGCCCCCCGCACCCCCGTTGCTGTGCTCTCCTCCATGGCTCTGAAGCTTTCCCCCTCTGCCACCCGCAGTCTCCGCCTGCAAAGGGGCTTCCTAGTGTGTGGGAAACCTTTCCTCCTTCACAGCTCCCTCCCGCTGGTGCAGGTCCCATCCCTATTCTTTTGTCTATGCTTTTTCTCATTTCCTTACCCTACCCAGGTACGTGGGGAATTTCTTGCCTTTTGGGAGGTCTGAGGTCTTCTGCCAGCGTTCAGTAGGTGTTCTGTAGGAGTTGTTCCACATGTAGATGTATTTCTGATGTATCTGTGGGGAGGAAGGTGATCTCCACGTCTTACTCTTCCACCATCTTGAAGCTCCTCCCCTATAGATTTAATTGTATAAGAAATGAGCAAACAGCTCTCCAAAATGAATGAGCTTTTGGTACATCCATTTTTCAATCAGAAATGCACGAGATTTCCAGTTGCTCCACATCTTCACTATTTCTTGATTGTCAGGATTTCATTTTTTGTTCTGTTTTATTTGCTTGTTTGTCTTTGTCATTCTTTTAAGGATGCAGTGTTTTCTCATTTGGTTTTAATTTGATGACTGATGATGTTGAGCATATTTCTGTGTGCTTACTGGCCATTTGTATTGCTTCCTTTTTGAATTGTTATTTCTCATAATTTGTCCTTAATAGGGTCCTTTGTCTTTTTTTTTAATATATTCTGCATACAACATTTTGTTAGATATACGTATTGTGAATATTTTTTCCCAGGCACTGGCTTTCCTTTTCATTTTCTTAACAATGTTTTGTTTTTGTTTTTGGGGTTTTTTTTGCGGTACGCGGACCTCTCACTGTTGTGGCCTCTCCCATTACGGAGCACAGGCTCCAGACGTGCAGGCTCAGAGGCCGTGGCTCATGGGCCCAGCTGTTCCACTGCATGTGGATCTTCCCAGACCGAGACACTAACCCGTGTCCCCTGCATCAGCAGGCGGACTCTCAACCACTGTGCCACCAGGGAAGCCCAACAATGTTTTTTGAAGAGCAGAATATTTTAATTTTGCTAAGTTCAATTTATCATTTTCTCTAATGATTAATGAGTTTTTCTTTTGAGTAAATATTTGCTAACTCTAAGGTTTTGAAGCTTCTTTTCTCTCCTCTTTTCTACCAGAGTTTTATTATTTTAGCTTTTACATTTAGTTCTTTGATCCATTTGGGGTTAATTTTTGTATATGGATGAAGAGAAAAGTTGACGTTTATTTTTTTTTCACTTAGATATACAATTTTCCAGCACCATTTTTTGAAAAGGCTATGTTTTCTCCATTGAATTGCTTTGGCACCATTGTCAGAAATTAAATGACCTACAGATATTCTGTTAGATTGATCAATGTCTATTACCAACGTCATACAATCTTGATTATATTAGCTTTATAGGATGCTATTAAAGTAGGTTGTATATGTCTCCCAGAATTGTTTTTCTTTTCTAAATTGTTTTGAATAACCTATTGATATATTCTTTGCTTTCAGAACCAGCTTTTTAATTTACACACACACACACACACACACACACACACACACACACACACAATGATTGTTGGGATTTTTCTTTGTGTTGCATTGAATTAATAGAGTAAATTGGGTGAGTTAACATCTTAACAAAATTTATTCTTTCAATGCATGGAACATTTATTTATTTAATAAGTTTGGGGTATAGGTTTTTCACATTTTTTTAAAATTTATCACTAACGTTTCCATATTTATGGTACATTAATTAGTATTTTTAAAATTTATTTTTCCAACTATTCATTGAGGATTATAGAAACAATTGATTTTTTTGCATATTGACGTTACATCCCAAGAACTCAGTAAGTTATTAGTTCTACTGGTATTTCTGTAGATTTCTAGAATTTTGTATGCATAAGAATATGTGTTCTCCAAATAAATACAATATTATTTCTTCTGTTCCAATATTTAAGTCTTTTATTTATTTTTCTTGTCTTAATGCACAGGCTAAGGCTTCCAGTATGATAATCTATACAAGTACTAAGAGGAAGCATTCTTGCCTTATTTCAGTCTTGAAAGAAATTATACACAGTCATTCCTTGGTGATATCGTGGGTTCAGTTCCAGATCACAGCAATAAAGTAAATATCAAAAATAAGTCACACATTTTTTTTGGGTTTCCCAGTGCATATGAAAGTTATATTTACACTATAGTCTATTAAGTGTGCAATAAAATTATGTCTAAAAATGTACATACCGTAATTAAAAATACTTTAGTGTTAAAAAATGTGAACAGTCATCTGAGCCTTCAGCAAGTCATAATCTTTTTTGCTCCTGAAGGGTCTTGCCTTGATGTAGATGACTGTTGACTGATCAGGGTGGTGATTACAGAAGTTGGAGTGGCTGCAGCAGTTTCTTAAAATAAGAAACAATGAAGTTTGCTGCCTCTATTGACTCCCCATTTCATGAATACTTTCTCTGTAGCATGCAATGCTGCCTGATAGAATTTTAACCACAGTAGCCTGCTTTCAAAATTGAAGTCAATTCACTCAAACCCTGCCCCTGCTAATATTATACATCCTTTGTTATCATTTCAACATCTTCATAGTATCTTCACCAGCAGTAGTTTCCATCTCAATAAATTATTTTCTTTGCTCATCCATAAGAAAGAAATCCTCATCTGTACAAATTTTATCTGAGATTGCAGCAATTCAGTTTCATCTTCAGGCTCCACTTCTAATCCTACGTCTCTTCCTATTTCCATCTCACCTTCAGGTACTTCCTTCCCTGAAGTCTTGAACCCCTTGAAGTCACCCTTGAGGGTTAGGATCAACTGCTTCCACACTCCTGTTAATGTTGATATTTTGACCTCTTCCCATGAATCTCAAATATTCTTACTGGCATCTAGAAGAGTGAATCATTTCCAGAAGGTTTTCAATTTACTTTGTCCAGATCCATCAGAGGAATCACTACCTAAGGCAGCTGTAGCTTTAGGAAATATATTTCTTTTTTTTTTTTTTTTTTTGCGGTACGCGGGCCTCTCACTGTTGTGGCCTCTCCCGTTGTGGAGCACAGGCTCCGGACGCGCAGGCTCAGCGGCCATGGCTCATGGGCCTAGCCGCTCCGCGGCATATGGGATCTTCCCGGACCTGGGCATGAACCCGTGTCCCCTGCATCGGCAGGCGGACTCTCAACCACTGCGCCACCAGGGAAGCCCTGAAATATATTTCTTAAATAAAAAGACTTGAAAGTCAAAATTACTCCTTAACCTATAGCCTTCAGATTGAATGTGGTGTTTGTAGGCATGAAAACAACACAAGTCTTGTTGTACATCTCCATCAGTGCTCTTGGGTGACAGGTGCATTGTCAATAAGCAGTAGTATTTCAAAAGAAATCTTTTTTCTGAACAGTAACCCTCAACAGTGGGCTTAAAATATTCAGTAAACCATGTTATCAACAGATGTGCTGTCATACAGGCTTTGTTATTGCATTTATAGAGCACAGGCAGTGTAGAATTAACATAATTCCTAAGGGCCCTAGGATTTTCAGAATGGTAATTGAGCACTGACTTCACCTTAAAGTCACCAGCTGCATTAGCTCCTTACACAACAGTCAGCCGATCTTTTAAAGCTTTGAAGCCAGGCATTGACTTCTACTCTCTGGCGATGAAAGTCTTCTTCCAATAGAAGGCTGTTTGTCTAATGAACAATCTATTGTTTAGCATAGCCAGCTTTGTTAATTATCTTAGCTAGATCTTTTGGACGGCTTGCTGCAGCTTCTACATCAGCACTTGGTGCCTCACTTTGTACTTTTATGTTATGAAGATGGCTTCTTTTCTCAAACCTCATGAACCAACCTCTTCTAGCTTCAAACTTTTCTTCTGCAGCTTCCTTATCATTCTCAGCCTTCATAGAATTGAAAAGACTTAGGTCCTTGCTCTGGATTAGGCTTTGGCTTAAGGAAATGTTGTGGTTGGTTGGATTTTCTATCCAGACCACTAAAACTTTCTCCACGTTAGCAATAACATTATTTAGCTTTCTTTTTTTTTTTTTTTTGCGGTATGCGGGCCTCTCACCGTTGTGGCCTCTCCCGTTGTGGAGCACAGGGTCCGGACGCACAGGCTCAGCGGTCATGGCTCACAGGCCCAGCCGCTCCATGGTATGTGGGATCTTCCCGGACTGGGGCACGAATCCGCGTCCCCTGCATCATCAGGCGGACTCTCAACCACTGCGCCACTAGGGAAGCCCTATTTAGCTTTCTTATCATTGCTGTGTTTACTAGAGTAGCACTTTCAACTTCCTTCAAGAGCTTTCTCATCACATTCACAACTTGGCTAACTGTTTGGTGCAAGAGGCTTAGCTTTCAGCCTGCCTCAGCTTTTGACAAACCTTTCTCATTAAGCTTAATCATTTCTAGCCTTTGATTTAAAGTGAGATACATGTGACACTTCCTATTACTTGAACACTTAGAGGCCATTGTGTGGGTTATGAATTCACCTAATTACAATATTGTTGTGTTTCAGAGAAGAGGGAGGGCCAAGGAGAGGGAGAGACACGGGGGAATGGCCAGTGGATGGAGCAGTCAAAACACACACAACGTTTATCAATTAAGTTTGCCATCTTATATGGGCATGGTTCCTGGTGCCCCAAAACAATTATAATAGTAACATCAAAGATCACTGACCACAGATTGCCATAACAAATATAATAATAATGAAAAAGTTTGAAATATTGTTAGAATTATCAAAATGTGACACAGAGACAGGAAGTGAGTAAATGCTGTTGGAAAAATGGAGCTAATAGTCTTGCTTGACACAGGGTTGCCACAAATCTTCAATTTGCAAAAACCACAATATTTGTGAAGCACAATAAAGCAAAATGCATAAACAAAGTATGCTTGTAGTTTCTCTATACTCTTAATCTGTATAACACAAATCCTATTAAATAAATTGTTTTATGGCCTACAATATAGGCTATCTTGGTGAATATTCCAAGTGCACCCAAAAAGAATATGCATTCTGGTGATGATGGTAGGATTGGTGGTGTTCTGTAAATGTCAGTTAAGTCAAGTTGGTTTTTAATATTATTCATGTCTTCTTTATTCTTACTATTTTTTTTTCTACTTAAACTACTAATTTCTGAGGCAGGAGTGTAGAAATTTCCAAACATAATTGATTCTATTTATTCTTTCATTTATATCAGTTGTTGTGTCATTTATTTTGAAGTTCTGTTAATAGGTACATAGATATATTTATAGATATGATCAATTTTTTTTATCTTTGGTACAGTTCTTGTCCTGAAATCTACTCTACCTGATATTAATATGGTCACTTGACCTTTCATATAGTTAGAGGTTGAGTAGCATAACTTTTTTCATTTAACCTATAAGTGTTTTAATGATTAAATTATATGTATTGTTAATATCATGTAACTGGTTCTTGATTTTTTCCAGTGTTATAATCTCTCTCTTTAATTGCAGTGTTTAGATCATTACATTTAATGCAATTATTGATATGCTTAGGTTCAAATGTATCATCCTGCTACTTGTTTTCTAGTTGACCAATCTATACTTATTCTAATTTTCTTATTTTTCTCTTATTTTGGATAACTGGGTATTCATTATGATTCCATTTTATCTACACTGTTGGCTTATAAGCTTTACTTCTTTTTTTTAGTTCCCTAGTAATTGCTCTAGAGATACAGAATACATCTTAAACCTATCACACTCCGTCTGTGAACAATATTATGACACTTCACATAGAAGAATATTTTAAGCATATATATGCATCCCTCCTTAGTTGTTTGCTTGCTTTTATACATTTTATTTCTACATATTTAATGGACCCCATGATACATTATTATTTTTCTTTAAATATTTGATTATTTTTAAAGCATCTTCAATTTTCAATTTTTTTTTTTAATTTTCAAAATTTTTCCTGTAGGTTTGATGAGAATGTGTCTTTGATGCAATGTTTGATATATGACCAACCAGTTAAGAGTGGAATGATGTTAAAATTCTTACTTGTTTTATTATCTTTTGGATATATTAGTGATACGTGTGAGAGAGATGTGTTTAAATTTTCTAACATAATAGTAAAATTGTCCATTTTCCTTGTAATTATGTCCATTTTTGAAATTTGGTTTTAGATATGTACATGTTCACTTCCTGGTGAGTTTAATCTGATACTAATACAGCTATAACAGTTTTTTGTTGTCAATGTTGCACAGGCACATTATTTGCTATACTGGTAAAGTAAGTAAAGTAAAGTAAAGAAAGTAAGCTGGTGCAGCCACTATGGAAAACAGTATGGAGGGTCCTCAAAAAATTAAAAATAGAACTACCATATGATAGAGCAATTCTACTTCTGGGTAGTTTTCCAAAGAAAACAAAAATATTAATTAAAAAATATACACTCCTGTGTTAATTGGAATCATTATTCATAAGAGCCAAGATAGGAAGCAACCTAAGAGACCATCAATAGATGAATAGATAAGGAAGATGTGGTATTTATATACAATGGAATACTACTCAGCCATAAAAAGGAATGAAATCTTGCCAATTGTGACAACATGGATGGACCTAGAGGGTATTATGCTAAGTGAAATAAGTCAGACAGAGAAAGGCACATATTGTATGATCCCACTTATATGTGGAACCTGAAAAACAAAACAAATGAACATAAAACAGAAACAGAGTCATAGATACAGAGAACAAACAGGTGATTGCTGGAGGTGGGGAATGATGAGTGAAATAGGTGAGGAAAATTAAGAGGTACATACATACAAACTCCCAGTTACAAAATAAATAAATGAGTCACAGGAATGTTATGTACAGCATGGGAAATATAATCAATAATAATGTAATATTGTTGTATGGTGACATGGTAACTAGGCTTATTGTGGTGATAATTTTGTAATGTATAGAAATATTGAATCACTTTATTGTATACCAGTAACTAACATAGTGTTGTAGGTCAACTACACTTCACAAAACAAACAAGCAAACAAACTATTAGGAAAAGATAGCAGATTTGTGGTTATCAGAGGTGGGGTTAGGGGAAGGGGGAATTGAATGAAACTGGTCAAAAGGTTCCAACTTCCAGTTATAAGGTACATTAAGTACTAAGGATATAATGTGCATGATTAATATAATGAACAAGGCTCTATGTTACATATGAAAGTTGTTAAGAGAGTAAATCTTAAGAGCTCTCATTATAGGAAATTTTTTTTTCTTTTATGTTTTATCTATATGAAATGATGGAAGTTCACTAAACTTACTCTGGTAATCATTTCACAGTACATATAAACCAAATCATTGTGCTGTACACCTTAAACTTATACAATGCTGTATGTCAATCAAGTAAATATATAAAATTGTAAGAAAAAAATAAAAAGAGAGTTGACATGGTAACAAAATATTTAGGTTTATCTTTAATTTAGACCTTTCTACAGTTTTACATTTTGCTAGGTTTATTGTATTTTACTTTTATCCTCTTTTGGATTGGTTGATATTCCTCCCACAACTTTCTCATTCTCCTTTTTCCACCCTATTGTTTTGGAAATTATATTTTTCTTTTTCCAGAAAAGCTCAACATGTGACTTCAACTAAACAAATTCTAAAGTTAATACTTTTACCCTCATCTCAAATAATGAAGTTACTTTAGAACTATTCTTTAATTCAAACACACCCTTAGTGGCTTTTATATCATTGTGATCCAGTATTTTTATCTTTCTATCTGTAGGAAGAAGAAAACATTGATGTTGCTTTATATAGTCAATGTCTGTTTAGAGACATAAAATTTACCATATTTTTGGCTCATGGCTTGCTACTTCTCTCACTTTCTTTCAAAAGTCATTTTCTTTCTTGATTTTTTAAGTGTATTTTGTCATAAAACCTCTCAGTGTTAGTTTGTCCATTAATTCCTAACATGTAAGTTTTCTGGGTATATGATTTCCTCAGGACTACTTAACAAAGTACCACAAACTAGGTGGCTTGAAACAACAGAAATTTATTGTTTCACAATTTGGATGTCTAAAAATCTGAAATAAAGGTGTCAGCGGAGTCATGCTCTTTCCAAAATCTGTAAGAAGGAATCCATCTTTTCTTCTTTCTAGCTCTTGATGGTTTACCTGCAATCCATGGCCTTCCTTATTTCGCAGCCACCAGACTTGAATCTCTACCAACATCGTCCATGAGCTTCTTTCTTGCATGTCCTTGTTTCTTCCCCACTCTTTAGAAAAACACCAATCACATTGGATTAAAGACCCACCTAACACCAGTATGACCTCATCTTAACTTTAGTAATTATATCGCCAAGGACCCTATTTGCAAATAAGGTCACATTCTGAGGTAATGGGTGATAGGACTTTAACATCTATTTTGGGGGGTGGGGGCACAATTAAGCTCATAACACCAAATAGAGAATTCTGGTGAACAATTGTTTTTCACCAAACTTTGAAGATAAAATCCACTGCTTTCTTGTTTCTGCTGTTGCTGTTTAAAAAGTCAACTCTTGTTTTTCTTGTCCTTCATTTCTAGTTTCTAGTCTGCATTTTTTTTCCTATGGCTCCATTTCAGATTATTTTTCTATTATTTTCCTTCAGTTTGCCAATGATCTGTACGGATATAGATCTCTCCATGTTTTCTTCAACTCAGGATTGGATTGGCTTCCTGAGCCCAAGAACGGTTAAATTGTATTAATTCAGGAAAATTCTCACCAAATATTGTTTTGGATAATGACTCTCTCCAGTTGTCTCCTAACTCCTCTGGAACTCTGGTTAGAGGTGTTTTAAAACTTCTCTTTGTTTTCCATTATTATTTAAACTTGTGATCCAACATCCTCTTGCTCCAAACCATCAAGTACTGTCATATGTTCCCATGGCAATTTTTTTTTTTTTGCTAAGTATATGTACTGTTTTAATTACCTTTGACCTATAACAAATACCCTTTATTTTCTACTGGTATATTTATTTATATACACATGTATATGTATACATATATATATACACAGACACAATCACACAATATTTTTAATTTGCAGATTTATTGGGGCTGTATGATACAGGTTTCTATAGACATCTAGTTTTCCATATTGCAGGAAATAGAAATTCAGGACTCAATAACAGGTGTTTAACATGAAGCTCAGTTTAATATGAAGAAATTAATAGTTTTTACTCCAACATAAATAGGAGACATCAGTAATCTAAATGACAAAATATAAATTATATTTCAACATGATCTAAAACGGTGGTACACAAAATATAGTGATGAGAATGAATTAGATTTATTATTTTCATCAATAAGAAAGAACTTTGATACAAAATGTCTTTACATGGCAAAACTGAAAAGCTCTGGAAACAGACTACTGATGAAATATTTATTCAAGCCAATCATAATCTTCATATCCTACTTAAGAGCTGATATAAACATGAAATAAATATTTTTATCTTCTGAAATTAGTCTCCAGCTAATTCAAATTATTGTTTGCTCTTTTTCCTATTGGCAAGTATTCTCTTTGCTGATTTGTTGGAAACTACATATAGATACCCATAAATGCATCAAATTTACAAATAGTAGCCTCGTTTACAACTTCACATTAAATGTTGTTAAATGTAATTGCATTTGGAATCATCTTCTTTCACTTCTAGGCTCTTACTTTTCTTTCTCCTTTCCATTCTAATTGACTTAAAAATAAATTCTATTAAGTGTGGGAATGTGGGACAGCTTTTTCCACAGCATACTTTTAAGTGGCAGTGGTACAGGAGGCACACAGTTCTTTCATTTTTCATTGTCAATAAGATCATATAAGAAAGACTCTATGAATTGATCAGTTGATCGTGTTATAAAATCATTAACTTGTTTTTTATGTTAAGTATTATCTAGGCTTTGAAGTTTTGAACTGCTGGTAAAAAAAAAACAGATGTTTACTGTATTTTCTTTTTACAAATTGGAATTGTTCTGGAACTTTTTTTAATCTACACATTTAGAGAAATACATTGCAAAATCCAGCATACTTTTTAAAATAGTTAAGAGCTACATGGAGACTCTGAGTTTGTGTCAGAAAAATAAAATACAAATTTTCAAAGGTTGCAATTATCTTTTTCTATCCTTATTTTCATGTCAGTTTTGGTATAATTACAAAGTACTTCTGTATAGTGTATTACCAGTTGAGACTCTTCTACAGAATATACAAAGTTAAGAGAAAGCTTAAAAACACATATGTCCCAATTATTAATAACTGATATATAAAGGATATACTTCTCATCTTTGGTTGAATTACTAACATTAACTTTTGGGAGAATAAGAAATCCAATATTTTTCTTAGTGTTTCTAAAATCTATTCTGATAATTTTAAAACTAATTGATTGGTATTATTAAATATGTCTATTGAACAGATATATTTAGGGCAGAGTAATCAGTTTACATAAAATAACTGAGTAATTCAGCTGAATTCTGAGACCATTTGAACTGAATTTTTATTACTGATATCTATAACTTTTGATATTTGCTAAGGTGTTTTGTTATGATTTGGTTCATATAAGTAGAAGTTTAGTGTGAAAATGGAAAATGTCATCTAAAATTGTTTTTAAATGTAAATAATTAGTAAATTTGAGCCGTATATACATAAAGAATCTGAAGTATTTTTCTTTCTTGATTGGTTGTATCAGCCATAAACAAAGCACTCAAGTTATTTTTGATGCTTTTCATTGTTCTCTTTTAGAGTAATGCAAGGAATTTTCTTTTATTTTTAAAAATAACATTTTGTTATTATAGAAGTCATAAATATTGTATAAATTAATGACGTTTAGACAAGCAAAAATAAAGTATGACAAAACATATTCTCACTACTCAAAAATTGTGTCTTCTGATATTTTAGTGTATATTTTTTGTATATATTCATGAGCAAACCCCACAGAGACACAACAAACATATATGACTATTTGATTTTTAACAGACATTTTATTTTAAAATAGTTATAGATCACAGAAAAGTTGCAAAGATACTATATCTGCTATACGATGTTGATTTTTCAATCATTAACCTCTTTCTTTTCATTTCAGTAAGTCATTTCATCTAATATATTAACATTTCCTGAAATACAGTCCCAGACCAGGCTCTGCTTCTGATTGTCATTCCCTCAAATAACATGCAATCTAATAAAACTCCCTGTTCATGAGACTAGACCAGCTTTCCCACAATATTCTACCTTCTGGATTTATCTGCTTGCTTGTTTTGCTTTCTTTTGTTTGATTCCAGCTGATTCATTTTTCTTTGACATTCCATGGTATGGCATGAATAAAACACTTGTTCTGGAGTCAGGGACTGGGTTTTTCTTCTGACTTTCTTGATAATAATGTGACATTTAGTCACTTAACCTTTATATACCTCATTATTTTCACCTATTTTTAAAAAATATTGAATTAGAAGGGCATTTCCAAATTTTCTAGCTTATGTAGAAATAACTCAATCTGTGCATATACTATAACCAACTTTAGAGTTACTTATTCAAGAGAAATTTTTATCTAGGGCTATTAAATGAAACTGACATTTTGGATATAATAAAAATGGGTGTTGGGCTTCACTGGTGGAGCAATGGTTAAGAATCTGCCTGCCAATGCAGGGGACCTGGGTTTGAGCCCTGCAACTAGAGAAAGCCCACGCACAGCAATGAAGACCCAACGCAGCCAAAAGTAAGTTAAATAAATTTATTAAAAAAAAATGGGTGTTGATCACTGTGATAGAATTAATCAGTTAAAAATTTATGATAATCATTACAGTTATTACCACTAAATTATTTCTGATGACATATTTTACATGAGTTTATCTTATTTATTTATCAAACGTTTCTTTAAGTAATTGTTAAAATATTTATAATGAAAATCAAGAAGTAACCTAGCCAATTAGGAAGGGTCTTTTATTAGTGTTAATTAAGAATGAATTCTAGGGCTTCCCTGGTGGCACAGTGGTTGGGAGTCCGCCTGCCGATAGAGGGGACACGGGTTCGTGCCCCGGTCCGGGAAGGCCCCACATGCTGCAGAGCGGCTGTGGGTCCGGAGCTTGTACTCCGCAACAGGAGAGGCCACAGCAGTGAGAGGCCTGCGTACTGCAAAAAAAAAAAAAAAAAAAAGAATGAATTCTAAATACGTATACTGACACAAGTGACATTTTATATTTTAAAATACTTAAATGATGAAATATTTTTTGGTAAAATTTACTCTTTAAAATTCAATCCTTAATATTCTCTTATAAAATTATTTTGTTATTAAACCATAGTTAATACTCTAATAGCAGAATAATAGGACAAATTTGCATGCCAGGCAGCACATGAACAGAACGGAATGTTTTTGACTAAAGGGGCCTTATAAAAAGACATGATATAAATTTAAATCAATATTTTTAATAATTTTAGATTTAAAGAAGAGTTGCAAAAATAGTGAGAGAGTTGTTGTATATCTATCACTCTGCTTCCTCTAGTATTAACATCTTACATAACCAGAGTACATTTCCCAAAACTTAGACATTAACATTGGTTTGACACTATTAACTAAATTACAGACTCTATTCAGGTTTCTACAGTTTTTGCTCAGTATACTTTTCTCTTCCAGTGTCCAAACCAAGGTATTACATCACATTTAGTTGTCATGTCTCCTTAGTCTTCTCCAGTTTGTGAAAGTTTGTTAGCTTTTCTTTGTCTTTCACAATCTTATCATTTTAAAGAGTAATTGTTAAGTATTTTAGTAGACTGTACCTTAAACTTGGACTTGTCTGATTCTCATGATTAGGCTGAGGTTAGGTCCATTAGGGAAGAATTGCATCATAACAGGTGCTACATAATATCAATATGGCATATTAATAGTGACATTATATTAGATTATTTGGTTAAGGTAGTGTCTTCAGGTTTCTCCATTGCAAAATTAATATTTTTCACTTTCACTCTCTGATGAGACACTTTCACTGTCTAATGGTTTTGGTATCAAGGTATTGCTGGACTCATAAAAGGAGCTGAGAAGTATTACATTGTTTTTCTATTTTCTCCAAAGGGTTGTGTAGAATTGGTATTATTTCATCATTAAATGATAGAATTTACCAATAAAACCATATGGGTCTGAAGCTTTATTTTTTGGAAGATTTTTAACTGTAAGTCAATTTTTAAAATATTGACTAGATATAGACTTTTCATGTTATCTGTTCCTTGAGTGAGTTTCAGCAGTTTGTATCTTTCAGGGAACTGATCTATTTCACCTAAATTGTTGGATTTATGGGCATGAAATTTTTCATAGTATTCCCTTATTGCACTTTTGATTCAGTATTGATACCTCCTTTTTCATTCCCAATATTGGCAATTCCTTATGTTTTTTTAATCGGTGTTTTCTGATATTTATCAAGTTCATAGATCTTTTCAAGGAACAATCTTTTACATTTATTGATTATTGTTTTTCTGTTTTCAATTCCATTGAATCCTACTCTAATACTTTTATTTCCTTCCTTCTGCTTGCTTTGAGTTCAAGTTTCTCTTTTTCTAGTTACTTAATGTTGAGTCTCAGGTTATTGATATTGACCTTTCCTGTTTCCAATAATAATATTTAATAGTATGTACTTTCTATAAACTTTAACTACACTCTTCAAATTTTGATACATAGCATTTCATTTTCATCCTGTTCAAAATATTTTAAACTTATTTGAGACTTCTTTGATATGTGAGTTATTCAGAAATATGTTAATTTCTAAATTTTAAATACTGTCTAGATATAGTTCTGTTATTGAATTCTGAGTTAATTCCATCATAGTCTGAGAGTATACTTCATATGACTTACACTCTTTTATGTGTATTCAGGTTTGTTTTATGGCCCAGAATATCATCTACCTTGGAAAATATTTCTTCTGCATTTGAAAAGAAAGTGTATTTTCCTGTTATTGAGTGGAGTTTTCAATAAACATCTATTGAGACTAGCTATTTGATGGCATTGTTTAGTTCTCCTATACCTTTACTGATTTTTTTGTACCATCATTTACTGCTTATTATATTAATTATTGATAAGGAGTGTTGAAGTATTCAACTATAATTGTGAAGTTGTCTATTTCTCTCTTCAGTTCCATCAGTTTTTGCTTTACGTATTGTGAAGTTCTGTTGGTAGGAGCATTAACATTTAGGATGGTAGGTCTTGGAGAATTTCCCCTTTTTTCATTGTGTGATGTTACTCCCTCTACCTGATCGTCTTCCCTGTTTTGAAGTTATATCTAAAAGTAATATGGTTATCTGAGCTGTCTTTTGTTTAAAGTTTGTATGGTGTATGTGTTTACATCCTTTTATTTTTAACCTATCTACTATGTCTTTCTATTTAAAGTAGGTTTCTTATAGACAGTCTAGAGTTGGGTCTTGCTTTTCCTCAAACTAACAATCCTCAATTATCTTGTGTATTAAAGTCATTCATATTTAATAAGATTATGGGTATAGTTAAATTGAAATATACCGTCTTGTTACCTGTTTTACATGTATTCATCTTTTCTTTGTGTCCTTACCTCCTTTTCTGCCTTCCTTTGTGTTAATTTAAGAATTTTTATGATTTCATTTAATTTGTTTTATTGACTTTTTTGGACATTTTTTAGTGGTTTCCCTAAAGATGTATAGTATACACCTTTAATTAATCAAAGTCTACCTTCAAAAAATAGTATCCACTTTATATATATGGTGTAAAGTTCTCACAATCATATATTCCTCCTCTACCCTCCCATCCTTTGTGCTATTTTTGTTATAACTTCTGTATTAATTATGCTATAAACATCAATGAATTCCTACTATTTTTCCTTTACACAGTCAGATATTACTTTAGAGCAACTAAAAATGAGAAAAAATAAATTTAATTTTACCTTCATTTATTCTATTTTCAGTGTTTTTTATTTTCTTATGTAGATCCATGTTTTCAGCCTCATAATTTTTTTGCCTGAAAAATTTTCTTAAAAAGTTTTTGTAGAGTAATTTTTGCTGGCAATGAACTCCTTCAGTTTCATCTGTGAAAGTATTACTTCACATTTGAAAAAATAATAAATACTTTTGCTCTGATTTTCTTTTTTCTATTCTTTTCTCTTTTCTTTTTTACTATTTTTTCTCTTTTTGTTTTCAGTTTGAGTAATTTCTGTCGACCTGTCTTCCAAGTTCACTGATTCTTACCTTGGCTGTTTGGGCTGTTTTTATTTTATTAGCTCATCAAAGACATTGTACATCTCTGTTAATATGTTTTTATTTATAGCATTTCCAACTAATTCTCTCTCACAGTTTTCATTTCATCTGATTTTGCACTTGTCCAACTTTCTCTTAGATCCCTTAGTATATTAATAATAGTTATTGTAAATTAACTTGGTAATACCTTATGATTAATATAATTTGGGAAGATAACTACATGACTATTTATAAACATAGTATGCAAAGCTTAAAAATTAAATTTATAAAGTGCTTAAGCAGAGTAGTATCCATTGTGTTTTAACCAAATTTAAGAATCCATAGTATGCCTAAAAATAGCACTCAAGAAAAATAGATAAGAAATGCAAAGAATATAATACATGATACAATAGAAATCGTGTTCAACAAAGAAACGATGAGCATTTACTTGGACTCTAGTTTAGCTGGCTGAGCAGTAAATTAGAGTTTTAACCCTGACTATGTCACTAATTCCCTATAATTCTTTGAAGTGTACAATAAATTCCAAGGCTATGTGAGGCAAGTTGAATAAAGCCTAGTTTATATTGAACCTAATACTTTGTGGAGAGTTTCCAGGTACTGGGAATCTTAAAATTAACTTCTCTACCTCCAACTATTTCCTCAAACATCTATCCTGTTTCTTTCCATATCACTAATTTATTAAAATTAAGAGTAAGCTGCATATAGTCCTTCATTCCTATGCAACTTCTTTACATTTCAAAAATATCTGTTTAGCATAAAACACACACACATAAATACATACACACACACACACACACACACTTTCTAGACATAGTTGTAGGCACTATATTGATCACAGGACAGAATACAGTTCTGCCATCATGCTGTTTACAATCTGGAAATGTACAAAAATCAACAAAATTTGGGTTGCTATGGATAAGGACCACATTAAGTGTGGCTGAGTATGCATGCCTCCTCTCTTATAATCAGGCTTTGGCCCAACTGCTCTGGTAAAACAGTTTTTCAGTAAGTTACCAATGATCTCTCTCTAAAAACCCAATGTGTTTAGATTTCTTTTTACCCTAACTTCACTTTTGCATTTAAAATACTCAGTGATTTTCATCATCTTTTCCTTGTATTTGAATTACTTCCATAGCCTCTAAAACTATGTTGGTTTATGATTAAAATACCTGTAGTGCATAAAATAAAAATATTCAAACAATATAGTCAGGTATTCATTTGCATTTTGTGCACACACATATGCTGTTTAATTAATTTTGCTATCCTGTTACTATTGGCAGTGAAGAAAGTGTAGAAGGCATACCTCTCTTTCACAACTACTTTCATTGCTAAGAAATGTCTTCATTTGTGTGGAATGGTGTTTAGAAAACTTCCTATATGTGAAACATTGGATATGTGTATATGTTTAAACATTGCCTATTAGATGCTTTCTTATGACTATTACACCCTTTCTTCTATAACTTTTTAGTATATTTTAACTTTAAACATTTCCCTTATAAGAAGATTGTGCAAGTAAACTCACAGCTTTTTTATTTGATTTTCAATGTATCAGGCTGACCCACTATATAATAAGCATTTATAATTGTAGATACATGGAAGGTTGATCACAAAACCATCATTTGTCATTGCATTGGGACAAAGAAAGACTTGTCTTTAAGAGTATTTTTCAAGCTTTTTAAAAATTACATCCCCCTGAGGAACCTTTAAAAATATTTTTCCTAATCCGTCATCCCATAAAATGTTAATATCACAAAATACTATATATGTGTTTATGTAACATGGTCCTTTGGAGGGTTACAAAGCATTGTAATATCTCAGGTTTTTATTCCCCAAGATCCAATTTTTTCCCCCAGGGGAATGACATTTTCCCTGTCTAGAATTCATGGTCTGTAATATTAACTTATCATCATGGCTTTACTATATCTTTTATTCTATTTCATTTCAATTAAGAAACCCTTGTATACAAATTAAAGAGATATTTTAAATTCTAAATATGTGTATTCTAAATTTTGTTGTATCATCCTCTTTATATTGTCACAATGATTTAGTTATATAGTCTCATGCCATAAATTTGTGGCAATAGAATATAAAGAGAAATCAAATAAAATATATATAGTTTACTTCTTCCCTTACAAAGTTGTTTGAGGTTTCATCTGTAGCTATAACTTGCAAAGAAATCAGTGAAATGACATGAAGACAGATTATGCAAAAAAAGTAAGCTTCACATAAGTAGAAGTAGAGTAGGTATTCAATGTCATGAAAAGCACAATAAAATAACTTAGGGCAACTAGGTAACTTCGAGAATAATCCTGGCATTGACACTCACTGATAAACTCATTTTGCTGGAATGATTACAGTGCATTTGGGAAAAGGTATATTCTCGATATAATCTTAAAATTGTAATCATATGATCAGTACATCTGGAAAGTAACAGTCAAAATTAAACTGAACTTTGTCTGGATACTGCAATTTCTACACGGCTCTGTCAAATGTCAGGCTTCCCTCTCCCTCACCAATTTTCTTCACCATGATTTCAAACAGTGAATCATCCCATCTTGTGCCAACCATCTGTTTTGTCTGCCCCCTCATTGACTCAAATTAGATGATGGAGGGCAGGGCAGGTTCTCAAGAGAAGCCATTAACACTAGAGGAAGGAAGGTTCTGGCAGCTGACTTTCCATTGGAAATTATAGACCATTAAAACTGGCAAGAAGAAACTTACAGACAGAGCACTGAAGAGTAAAATAAAACTATAAACAAAAACTGTGGGAAAATATTAAAAGATAAAAAGGTCAGCTAATCGGTATAAAAATGTCATAAAACTAAGTTGAGAAACTGTTAGATAGCAAAAGGAAAAGGGTGAAAACTATCTTAAAAATGATAAAAATATTGGAAAAGAATCTATGTATGACAGAAAATCATGTCTTTATGAAAAATAGTGCTGTCTTCCATATTTAAATGTGATCTGTTGACTAGGATTCATATTTATGAAAAGATGAGTAATAAAAAATAGTTCATTACCAGTTTCTTTTGTATTGGAGCATGTTTGAAGGAAAGGAGAGAACAATCCAATGAGTTTATAGACATGGGATTAGGAACATGCTTTAGGAAAATTCTTCCAGATACCATGAAGAAATAAAATATAGCAGATTGTGGTAACACTTAATTCATTTTCCTGGTTAAAGAAAAATCCACATCCATTTTGTCTGAAGAAGTGAATGCTCTTAAATCCAAACAGTGTGAGGCAACTAGAAAAATTATAGTGCTTTTTGCTTTTTTTGTATGTAACGATTATTAATTTAGTTGATTTATTAGAGATTTCTAAAATGTAGACAATTTTTAGCAATGTATTTTCCAAACAACATAAAATATCCATTTTAAATATAAAACATTATTATAATATACTTTACCTCACTATAAACAGAATTTTATCATGAAAAATCAGTTATAACCTGATAGAAGTCTCCATTCTTCAAAATGTTTTTGTAAGTGACTTGTAAGATCAATTTATATTCATCTAATGTGTTAATGCTTTGTTAATTTTTTAAAAATCAGAATATACTAGAATATTCACTTTACTGTGTTTTACTATACTTAGAAGTATACTGGTAAGGAAAATTGAAGGCTCTATAAGCTCATACTCTATAATCAATCTATTATTATGTCATGGAGTCTCCTTAAAAATGAATCCTGACTCTTCTTACCATTGCTACTGTCATTCAAGCCCCATCAACTCCTCTGGACTACTGAAATACCTCTTCCCTGTTTCCTCTCTTATTCCTTGTAAAATATTCTTTATGCAGATATCAGAGTTATCTTTTAAACTATAAATTAATTCATGGCTCTTCACTGATCACAACTCTTCAGTGTCTCCCCATCAAGTGTAGACAAAAATCCAAAGCCTTTCCTATGTATGGTTTATGAGGTCTGCAGGCTCTGTGCCCTGCCCGCCTCTCCAACATTTTTCCTGCTCTCCTGATCCTTCACTTTTCTCTAACCACACTGGCCTCTGTGCCCTTCTTACCTCAAGACCTTTGCTTTTCTTCTCTCTTCTGCTTAGAAATCTCTGCTCACAGAATTTTTGCAGAGCTAGCTTTCTCAATTTTGTTAGACACTGCCCAGATGTCCATCTGCTTAATAATAATAAAAAAAACTTTCTTTGCCTGTCAAAAATAGGCCACTTTTTTCCAGTTAATTTCTTTTATAAAATTTATCAGTACTGGAAACTACATTATATGCTTGTTTTGCTGGGTTAATTTTAGTTTTCCTTGCCAGAATGTAAGTTCCTTAAAGACAGGGACCTTTACTGTCTTGTTTCTTACTGTATGCCCACATTTCCAACAGTGCTTGACACAGAGTAATTAGATGATAAATATTTTGAAATAAAGAATGAATTAATTAATTTTGAATATTATTCTAAATTCTCTAAGTTCATTTTCTTCAAACACAAATCCTTAACGTGTTAACTTAAACTACTTTCATCTATCATTTTGTCCTCTCAATTTTGTAAACCTTTTAATATAATTTTATTATTTGACTCCCAAATCTTGTTCTCTGGGACTGGCCTTTTCTGTTGAGCTTGCTAAATTGTACATTAACATAGAAAATTGTGTTTATTATGTTCATGGCACTGTTTTTAATGCCTTGGCAAAAGAGGAGAGGAGTCAAATAATCTTGTAAAAAAAAAATTGACTGACCTTAAAAAACTTATATTCTAGTAAACTGATATATTATTGTAAAAATATAGCTCCTTCTTAATATGTGATGTTAGAGAGGTGAAGATCATTTCCAAATGTGATCATCCAGGATGTTTTCATAAAGGAAGTGGCATTTGATACGGGCCTTGAAGAATTCTTTGGTTCTGGGTGAGGGGAGAGAGGAGAGAGGAGGAATGAGGTATTTCAAAAGGAAATTTGTGAGCAAGGGTATCATGGCCCAGGATGTTACTAGCAACTGGTAAGCAGTTTGGTATAGAAGGAGCAAGAATTCCTAAAAGGGAATTTGGGGGATAAAGCTTGAGGAATAGTTAAGAGTTCTATGTTGAAGGATGCTTTAAACTGTGTTAAGGAACATGCTTCTTCAATGATGGAAGATTGAAGCAGGAGAACAATATCAGTGTAGTATATTGGACTTTTAATCCTTAGAGCACTATGCAAAATAGAGCATAAACAGATGAGGTTAGAATCAAGGAGAGCTTTCAGGACACAGTTCTTTTAATGTCACACAGTATGATGATGACCCAAATAGTGATAGCAGGAAAGACGTGCCAAATAGGAATGTGATGTTTATGCTTTCATGTGTTCTGGGAAGGCTGATCCTGGACTCTGCCGTTTCTATAGCCCCTTCTGTAAAACCATCCAAACAACAGCTCACTGTGGAAAGAGCAGCCCTAAGCAGCCATGTGATGTGGAGATGATGCCAGTCTCTCTGACTAGAGCTGATGGAACCAAGTAGGCATCTAACCCAATGGCAGACTCTCTCTAGATGTGGCTGTGATTATGTGTGAGGTGGTTTGACTTGAAGAATCTGTACAAATGTGGGTCATTAATTGGACTAATCAGATTTTCTTTCAGGGGAATTTGAATCCAAGTTACATATAGAAAGAACCTAAAAGGATACACTCAGAGGCCCAAGAGATCATGAGCCTTTAGTAAACGAAAGCTTAGTAAACAGAAGCAATAGGTAAGCAGGAGCTAGAGCAATAAGAAAAAAATAGCAGACAGTTGGTAGTGGCAGAAGCAGAAGTACTGACACATTGATGATTTAAACTGATGGCAGAGAATCCAAATGCTCAAGGGAAATGACCTAACCTAATTCACATCCAAACCAACTTCTAGAAAACTGTAAGAATGGTTCTATAAGTTTTATTCTTCTCATAAGGCTCCTTCTGCATATTTTTTCAGGTTCCCTTGAGAACTGGCTATGAGAGTGGAATTCCTGTGTATTTCCCTCCCTCTCTCCTTTCTTTCCTTCCTTCCCTTTATTCATTTTCAACTTCGTTTCATCTTTCTTTATTTTCTATGTAACTGTTTACTCCTTTTTATCATGTAGTAATACAAACAAAAACCCTAAAGCAACACATTTAAGTTTAATTATTCTTAATTAAATTAATTGATATACATTTTAAATGTGTATATACATAGGCACACACAATATAAATAATACACATAAATAACAAATACACAAAAATAATAGGCTCTAATAAATATTGATTGACCGTTATGTTAAATATTTTTGTGTGAGTTCATAGCTTGCAGTTTATAAAGTGGTATTCCTTCAGTAAATATTAGTTAAAAACTTGTTTAGTGATCCTAATGATCACTGATTAACCTGGGAAATAGGTTCTCAGTGTGACAGAACTGACCAATATTTCTGGTATTGTTCCAGTTACCTATGCTATGTAATAAGCTTACTGGTGAAAAGGAACAATTATCATCCATTATTCATCTTTCTCACAGTATTAGAGGTCAGCTGTGCTCAGCTAGGCTGTTCTTGCTGAGAGTTTTGTGGGTTTTCAGTCAGTGGTGGCTGAGGCTGGAGTTATCTCGTAGATTTGTACACTCAAGTTCTGGAACCTGGGCTGGGGAGACTTAAAGATTTTGAGATGGGAATAGATGGGGCTCTGAAGGTACTTCTATCTATGTGTCTCTCCAGTGTGGAAGTATAAGGGAGCCAGACTTCTTACATGGTGTCTCGAGACTCCAAATTCTTATGTCCCAACAAAAAACCAGGTAGAAGGGAGCTGCATTGTCTCTTATTTCCTAACTTTGGAAATCATGCATCAAGGCACTAAAGCCAGACCATATGCAAGAGTAGGGGACTCAGACTCTACCTCTTGTTAAGAGAAGTATCAAGCACTTATAGTCATGTTTTAATAATAATCACATTTTTAAAGATCAAATTATATAATAGGCATCAAGCTTGACCAGAGGGTAACCAACTAACCCAGTATGTCTGGAATGCAGGGGTTTCTTGGGATGCAGAACGTTCAGTGCTAAAACTGGAAAAGTCCTGAATGAACTCAGAAGTGATCACCTACAATTATTTGACAAAACAAAATGGGAAAGTTGAGGTAGAGAACTATTAAATAAAATCCTCACTATACAAGTTCACATAAGATCTACCAAAGTATGTCTCATGGAAAAATACATAGAAGGAAAGTTTTATGAAAGAGTGATCCCTGGTCAAATAAAGCTGACAATCTTTAATAACCTTGTCCTCTGCTTAGAGACTTAATTTACCCCAGCATCATGCAAATATCTTTGATCACCAAATATTTTGTTTTCACATAAAACTTGTTATATGGATAACATTTGAAAAATGGTAAACTAAATACATGCAAACAATGCCATAAAAATGTTTATTTACATAGATACAAACACATTAATATGGAGGTATCTCTAAGGATCAGAAAATGTTAGAGATTAAAGAGCACAGTGTAGTGAAAAATGCGTGCTTTATGTGTGCCCTACCTTACTCATTTGATCTTAGGTATATGAAAATTACATTAGTTCAGGTAAAGATTGAAGTACATAATTAAGTCATGGATTTCCAGAAATAGAGCCAATTTTGTTTTAAATAAAATAAAGTACCAGACACCCAAGCTGAAATTATCTGGCTAAATGTCTGTGTGGGGAAGTTCTCACATTCTCCTCACTTTCTGCTTCACTCTAATCAGAACCATTAGTCTTCTTATCCTTTTGAATATCAAATTCACCTGCAGTGGAAAAATACAGGAACATTCAAGTTTTTATTGTAAGAACACAGAATACGCTTTGAAACTCATAGTAAGCTATCTTAAAAGTCATTTTATTCATTAAGTAAAAACAAAGTCATAGTCACATTCATAGTCAAAGTCATTAATGACATTTAGAAATCATTTTTAATTACAATACTATACCAAGATTTGAGGGAAAGTAGCTAAAAGACTCCTATGATTTTCCTTTCTTTTTAATGCTGGGGAGTTGTGGCCTTAAAGTCTTTAAATGAACCAAAACCTGGGAGTTAGTAATTCTGAAATTGGAAGGCAATATGTTGTCCTAGGAAACATCCAAGTGTGGAGAGTTAGACACCTGACTTTGGGTCTAGTTCTGCAGCTACTGTGCTGTGTAATATGAGGAAACGTAAGTCTCTCAGAATCTCAGATTTCTCATCTATAAAATAAAGGATGATTCCTTTCATGCCAACTCTTGAAGTTGCTGTATGAATAAAGTGAGTACTCTGTGTGAAGGAATATTTTAAAAATAAGGTCTGATTTATGTTAATGCTATGATCAGAAATCAATTTGTATTACGAGCACACCACTCTTTCCGATAATAACTATCACCTGTTATGAAGTACTTTCTCATTATCTGACTTTTGCGCTAATCATCCCTTTATGTAATTCTAACATCAGTTCTGTGAGAGGGATTTTATTTTCATTTTACAGATGAGAAAACTGGGAATCAGAGTTAGAATGTCATTTTCCCGTATCACACATTTGAGTTAGGAGGAAGCAAATGTGCCTGTTCTCTTTCTACTGTCACAGGACACCCCAGGCATCGTGGTGATCAGATTTTGCCCTTGATCTTAAGAAGTTCTTGAAGATCTAGTGTAACAAGCCTAAAAAATATTCCTTTTCAACACTACTAGCTATTTATATTAGATGATATGACTTTTTTGAGATAGGCTTTCTTTCAATTAAACAGAACTCTTTGTCAGGCTTTATGTTGGACACTCTTCAAACAATATTGCATTTATTTTACTCAATAATTCAGCCAAGGAGATAAGACTCTCATTTTATACCTGAGGAGACTGAGACTCAGATTGATTAAACAATTGTCTAAAGAGGTAGTTGCAAACTTAGGTCTGTACATCTTCGAATCCCATGCTCTTGATTCTAAGATACAACTTCCTTCTACTTTCTGCACAAAATTTGGGGTATATGTTTCAAATGAGTCATTGAAATTCTGTCTGAAAGTTCTTTAGGTGCACTGAGCTAAAAATAATTATTGACTGAGCAAATATTGTGAGTATAAAACCTTAGAAAGCTTGCCATTCCTTTAGTGCTTTCTTAGCACTTAGGGCACAACAGTCCCAATAGGTGCTGTCAATCGATAAGGACCCAATAAAATCAATAGAGATAAAAAATGAGTTTGTCCCCACTCAAAACAGCTGTTTCAAATTTCTACACTTAATGCCAGGATTCATTTTGCCCAATGATTGCTGGGCTTCTATTTTGTCCTCTATCGACACACTACTTGGAGCAAAGGGTCCCCTTAATAAAATGAATGAGGTAATAAGTTTTATACTGCAGTATTTCAGATTTTCCATTTTATTGGTCATCCTAAAAATTCACTTCTTCTCATTCACATTGCTCTTTTCGTATGCCTTGCCAGACCAATACATTTTACATAAAATAAATATTAAAGGAACTGAAAGAATATTGATTAACCCATTTGCACACATTTATTGGAAAACACAGTTTTGGTTAATATTAAGGTGAGTTACAAATGGAAAAGGTGTTTTCCAAAAAAATAAATAAAATAAGAAGGAAGGAAAGAAAGAGAAGAAACTTGCCTGTGTTAATTCTCATGCCTTGAATAATGATTATATTATTGATATAATTATAATGTGACATCACTAGCCACTGTGCCTACTTACATTTTATTCCAGAAAGAAACTATACAGCTTGCTTTTTTTGTAATCAAAGTAGAGCCTTCAATATATTACCCATGGAATATGAGAAAGAAATGTCCATATAGGGGAAATGTTGGGGCAGGAGGTAGTATGGAAATGAAGGTTCTGTTTTTCTAGTTCATGCATTTTTGTTCCAAGTTTTTCCTTCTGTTCTAAAAAGGTAAGAAATAATACTAGTATCCATTGGAAGCCTGCTATATTCCAGAGACTTTTCTCTTTCAGTTAATTTAATTACTACAACAACTCTTTGAGTTGGGCGGTGTTATTTAATTGTGTCAGTTTTACTGAAGAAAATTTAAAGTTCAGAAAAATTAAGAAATCTTACCAAGGTCACACTGCTTATAATATTAATTCTAGGACTTGAAATTTTATCTGGCATTTATTTTTGTACTAAACATTTCAAAAGGGAGTCAGACACTGTAAATTATATTAGCAACTGCTCTTAGAATGCTCTAACTGCATATATGCATGCAAATAGGAAATGTGTGCATGTGTGTGTACTACCTATTCTTTTTGTATATATTAAGGAGCAGAAATAACCTGTGCTTTTCTTCCATGGAATCATGGTTTCACAGACATGGAGAGTATGTGCTCCACTCTACAAGCCAAGCTTTTGGGAGCCTTAATGGATATGAAAATGGGCCCTGAGTGAGGATAGCAAGCTCTCTGCTAATTGTTTGTACTTACTAGAGTTTTCTACAATTTGAACATGCATCTCAATAAAATAATTCAAAGGATCCTATTTATATTACAAACCCACTTTCAGAGAGATATCTGTGCCTTGGTCAGAAGAAATTTCATGAAAATTTCTGAAAATAATTGTCATATAGGATTAAAATGGAAGTCTTCCTATATCAGTTTCAAGTGAGGGTTGTTGATAGATACCAGAGTCTAGGGTTTCTCTTTATATCAGTTCTTAAAGTGTCCTTGATACCAAGGCCTTCCATTGTCACCAAATGTAACCAATAAGCGTAAAAAGCATGACTTCTGATGCAATCAAACCACAATGTTTGTTGATTTAATTTGATTTTCCACTGTTCCTTTAATGTACTCTTTGGCACTTGTCCTTTTTCCTCTAGTTAAAAACTAAAGGAGGTATGTTTTCTTCTTTTTTTTTTCTTTTAACATGATCGCCATTTGAAAACATACTTAAGTTCCCTTGAAATGAAACTATCATTAAATTTGACCTAGTGGAGACTGGGGGTTGGGGGGTTGATTGACTTGTTCTTTCCCTTGTTGTTTACTTCCTTCCTGACTTCTAGCTGTTATTTTAGAAATCTTGGGTTCTAAGCAGGTACCAGGAGCAGACATAAAGGGATAAGCCAGGGAAGGTTCTTATTTAGCTGATGATGAATACTGTTGTAAGCAAGCTTTATTATTTCAGAGCCTGGAATCTGACAGTGGACCCTTTTTTCTGGTAGGCGTATTCATGGGTTCTTCAGAGATTGCCCAGCCTCCCTGGGTGCATCTCTGTTCCTGACTCTCGTTATGCTTATTTCACACAGACCCTTGCTCTTGGAGTCCCATGACATTCTTTAGCAGAACTTAAAATGACTCTAGCACAGCAATCTCTCTACATGGCATACATGTAGTTGACCAGAAATATGAACATATCTCTTGCCCCAGTAAACTATGGAATCCAAGCAAATTCCAAAGTAGTCATCTCTCTCCTGTTGTCAAAGGTTGCTTTTGCTGGCTTAGGTATAAGCCAGTACTCTATGTCATCCAACACCAGGGAAACATGGTTTCTGGTGGTCTCACAAAACTTCCTTCCTAGATTTGTGGTCATGTAAGACTCAAGTGCCCATTTGGGAAGGAATATAGACACTCACAGAATGGCAAGGACTCTCTAAAGAAATCTCTTCTCGTTAATATATTTCTTAATGTTATGTTCTAACAGAGGGGTCTAAATAATTGTGGAATCAGATCCTGTTGTTTTATTTTTTCCCCCTGTGGCAGTTTCCTCACCTTCACTTTTGTTTTTATGTTAGTATATATTTTGTGGGCACTGTCTTTGAACATAAGGTTAATAGTTCAATTTTTGCATTGGTTACACAACAAAACATACTTTTAAGTGATCAACATAGCTTTTAAAGTGTTATGAAATATTTAGTCCACTTGAATCTTTCCAATAAATTCAAGTCAGCTGGTCTCTCACAGTCTATAACAGGTAAACCATACAATTGGAAGACACTACATCATCTCAGGAGAACTTTATTTCCTAGAGTATTATAATGTTTCATTTCTGAATCTATTTTTATCCACTATTCTGTAAGCTCTCTGAAGAGAGGGACTATATTTTTAAAATTTTCTATATCACCTGACTCAACACTGTACCTGTCATACAGTAAATATAACATAATTATTGGGAGGCAGTTCAAGGAGTCATAGGAAGAGCCTTAAGTTACCTCCTCCAATGAGCACAGCAAATATACACCTATACACGAGCCAGTTCCCTCTAAAAGGAATCTTAAGAACTAGCTGAACACCTGCTCCACAAAAAAGAATTAAAAGAACAACAAGACAGATAACAGAGGCAGAGCGATGCTCTTACCAAAAATGCACCCCTGGCGTGGTGACACACAGCAAGGAGGAATCTCACCAGATGGGTGCTTATCCTGGAGGAGCAAAGGGTTGACACCCCACATCTGGCACCCCAGCCCCTGGGATCTACTCTAGAGAGATGAGCCTCCAAAATGCTTGGCTTAGAAAAATCAAGGGGGCCGTTTTTCAAGGGTCCCAAAATGCTACAGGAAACTGAGACTCTCTTCTTAAAAGGCTCTTGTGCAATCTCACTCACCACTATACTCAGGAAAATAGCAGCCTTTTGTTTGGTAAGTGCCAAGTACTAAGACTATAAGTGAAGGAGAGTCATTTGCAAATCTAAAGGCATCAGATGGAGGGGAAGGGGGAGGTGGAAATGCTCCCCCAGAGACAGAGGTGCCAGCAGACACCATTGTTGCACTCCCCACTTGTTACACAGGCAGGTGAGCTCAGACTTGGCAGTGAGCGAGCAGGGCACTACCCTGCAGCATTGCTGAAGCCAGAGAACTCTGGTGGCTGCAGTACTACTCCCTTTCTCCCTGGCTGGAGTGGGTGGGTGCTAACGGCTACAGCACTCTCCTACTCCTTAGCTAAAGTACACAAGTGCTGATGGCTCTGACACTCCCCCGCCCCCTGGCTGGGGCTGATTAGTGCAAGCAGTCAGGGTGTTCTCTGACTCCAGGCCTAAAGCTATTGGTTACACAGACAAGGCACTTTCAGGCTGCACTGCTGAAGCCCATGAGTGCCTATAGTCAAGTCATTTTCCTGCTGCCTTCCTGAAGCATGAGACCAAGCATCACTCCCTACACTCTACAGCTACCTAGGTAAAGCCAGCTACATGTAATCTATACAGAGGACACCCCTTGATCTCCTGGGCCAGGTGGCCAAGAGGTCTGGCATTTCTGAGTTCCATGGGACTATAACAATTATAAAGACAGTTCTTGGCAGGCCACAACCCCCAGGGCACTACACTGACAACAAACAGAAACACAATGCCAGTTTTCCTATGAAAAAGACCTATGTACTTAGCCTGGAGCTTCACCCTCAGGAACTACAAAAACAATCAGAAAATTTGAAAAATGGCAATAAGTACATACCTAGCAGTAATTATTTTAAATGTAAATGGACTAAATTATCCAATTGAAAGATGTAAGGTAGCTAAATGGATTGAAAAACAAGTCTCAACAAATTTAAGAAGATTGAAATCATAGAAGGTGTCTTTTCTGACCACAACAGTATGAGACTAGAAATGAAATACAAGAAAAAAAATGGCAAAAAAACCCCACAAATACCTGGAGGCTAAACAATATGCTACTAAACAACCAATGAGTCATGGAAGAAATCAAAGAGGAAATCAAAAAAATACCTGTAGATAAATGAGAATGGAAACACAACAATCTAAAACCTATGGGACATAGAAAAAAAAAAGTTCTAAGAGGGAAGTTTGTAGCAGTACAAGCCTACCTCAGGAAACAAGAAAAATCTCAAATGAATAACCTAACCTTACACCTAAAGGACCTTACACCTAAAGGAACTAAAGTTTTGTTTGGGAAGAAGGAAAAAAATAAAGATGAGTGAAAATAAGTAGAATAGAGACTAAAAATGCAATAGAAAAGATCAATAATACTAAGATATGGTTTTTTGAAAAGAAAAACAAAATTTTAAAAACCTCTAGCCAGACTCATCAAAAAAAAGAGAGAGCCCAAATAAATAAAATCAGAAATGAAAGGAGCAGTTACAACCAACATCACAGAAACACAAAGGATCAAAAGAGATTACTATGAACAATTATATATCAATACAATAGACAGCCTAGAAGAAATGGACAAATTCCTAGAAATGTACAGTCTCCCAAAACTGAGTCAGAAGAAATAGAAAATATGAACAGACCAATTGCCAGTAAGGAAATTGAATCAGTAATTAAAAAAAACAAAAAGACTCACAACAAACAAAAGTCTAGGACCAGATGGCTTCACAGGTGAATTCTACCAAACATAAAAAGAAGAGTCATCACCTGTACTTCTTAAATTATTTCAAAAATTAAAGAGTAAGGAACACTTCTGAACAATGTACAAGACAGCATCACCCAAATACCAAAACCAGACAAACACATCACCAAAAAAGAAAATTACAAGCTCATAACACAAGTGAACATAGATGCAAAAATCCTCAACAAAATATTAGCAAACTAAATTCAACAATACATTTAAAGGATCATGCACCATAATCAAGTGGGATTTATCCCAGGGATGCAAGGATGATTTAATATCCATAAATTGATCAATTAACTGAGGAATAAAAAAAGTCATATGATCATCTCAATAGATGCAGAAAAATCTTTTGACAAAATTCAACATCTATTTATGATAAAAACTCTCAACAAAGTGAGTATAGATGGAATATACCTCAGCATAATAAAGGCCATATATGACAAACCCACAGCCAACATTATACTCAATGGAGAAAAACTGAAAGCATTTTCTCTAAGATCAGGAACAAGACAGGGATGCTCATTCTAATGATTTTTATTCAACATAGTACTGGAAGTCCCAGCCATAGCAATCAGACAAGAAAAAGAAAGAAAAGTAAGTCAAATTGGAAAGGAAGAAGTAAATCTGTCATTGTTTGCAGGTGACATGATACTGTATATAGAAAATCCTAAAGGCACCACCAAAAAACTATTAAAACAAATGAATTTAGTAAAGTTGTAATATACAAAATCAGTATACAGAAATCTGTTGCATTTCTATACACTAATAATGAACACCAAAAAAGAAATTAAGAAATCAATCCTATCTACAACTGCAAGAACAAAAAAATAAAATACCTAGGAATACACCTAACTTAGAAGGTAAAAGACCTGTACTCAGAAAACTATAAGACACAGAGGAAAAAAATTGAAGACAACACAGACAAATGGAAAGATACACTGTGCTCATGGATTGGAAAAATTAATATTGTTAAAATAACCATAATACCCAAGGCAATCTACAGATTCAATGCAATCCCTTTCAAAATACCAATGTCATTTTTTCACAGAACTAAGGCAAATAATTTTAAAATTTGTATGGAAACAGAAAAGACCCTAATAGCCGAAACAATGTTGAGAAGAAAGAGGGAAGATGGAAGTACCTCACACCCTGATTTAAAGTAATACTACAAAGCTACAGTAATGAAAACCATATGTTATTGATGCAAAAACAGACACAGATCCATGGAACAGGATAGAGAGCCCAGGAATGAACCTAAACTCATATGGTCAACCTCTTTAATAAATGATGTTGGGAAAACTGAACAGCTACATTTAGAAGAATCAGACTGGACTACTTTCTCACACCATATATAAAAATAAACTCAAAATGGATTGAAGACGTAAACATAAGACTTGGAGCCATAAAACTCCTAGAAGAATACATAGACAGTACGCTCTTTGACATTGGTCTTAGAAATATTTTTTTAGATCTTTCTCCTCAGGCAAGGGAAACAAAAGTGAAGATGAACAAATGGGCCTACCCAAAACCAAAAACCTTTTGCACAGCAAAGGAAACTATCAACAAAATTAAAAGGTCACCTACTGAATGGGAGAAGATATTTGCAAGCAATATATATATACAATGGAATATCACACAGCCATTAAAATAATGAAATATTGCCATTTGTGACAACATAAATGGACCTAGAGGGTATTATTATGTTAAGTGAAATAAGTCAAACAGAGAAAGACAAGTACTATATGATTTCACTTATATGTGGAATCTGAAAAACAAAGCAAATAAACAAATGTAACAAAACAGAAACAGGCTCACAGTTGCAGAGAACAAACAGGTGGTTGTCAGAGGGGAGGGAGATGTAAGGATAGGGAAGTTAAGAGGTGCAGACTTACAGTTGCAAAATAGATGTGTCATGGGGATGAAATGTACAGCATGGGGAATATAGTTAATTATAATGTAATATCTTTGTACTGTGGTAGATGGTAACTAGACTTATTGTGATGATTATTTTGTAATGTACAGATATATCGAATCACAGTGCTTTTCACCAGGAACTAACATATGTTGTAGGTCAATTATATTTCGAACAAACAGACTCTTAGAAAAGGAAATCGGATTTGTGGTTACCAGAGGCAGGGGGTGGGGATAGGATGAATTGGATGAAGGTGGTCAAAAGGTATAAACTTCTAGTTAAAAGCTAAATACATACTAAAGATATAATGTACAATATGATTAATATAATTAACACTGCATTATGTTATATATAAAAGTTGTTAAGACAGTAAATCCTAAGAGTTCTTATTACACAGAAAACATACTTTCTACTTTTTAAAAATTTTGTATCTAAGTGAGATGATGGACGTTCACTAAAATTACTGTAATCATTTCATGATGTATGTAAGTCAAATCATTATGGTGTACACCTTAAACTTACACAGTGCTATATGTCAATTATATCTCAATAAACATGGAAGAAAAAAATGAATACAGGGAAATCTGTCAGATTCTTATTTTAAGTTCCTTTGAAGACATCTCTTAATGTATAACACGGAATAGGACCAAAACAAAAGCACTTTGGCTTGAAAGAGCTAGGCTAAAAATGGGAGAATGAGAAGATTTATTTTAGCATTATAAAATTTTTAGTTTTGTATTAAAATTTGGGAACTAGAGTTTAAACTACAAGCCATAGAGGAAAAGGCAAATACGTAAGTATATAAGAGAATATTTCTGGAGACTGTAGAAGGAAATGAAAAATTGACCAGATGGCAGGGAAAAAATTGGAGAAGGTTCACATAGGAATGAACAGAGGCTGAGTGTCTGAGAAGGAGCACAACTCTCACCCTTCTGGGCCAAGTCCCATCCCAGATGTACATGCCAGGAATCCCAGGTGGGTTTGTAGAGAAGCAGGAGTATGCGCTGACTTCTCAGGTTAAATGCCAGGAATTGTAATGCCTCATAAAGGCACAATAACGGGGTGGGGGGGGCGAAGAGATCTCTGGGTGTGTGACCCCTGAGAGCAGCCTATCAGGGTCCCACATACTGCAATGTCGTGTGATGAAAGCACAGTTTCTGATGCTGATTTTGTACCGAATAAAAGACGAGCACACCAGGATGGGTAAAAATTAAACCCTAACCCTGTCTTTACATCCAAAAAGCCATATGCTATCAGTCTTCTTAATGCAACTGAAGAGAAATACTATGAGATACAAAGGATTTGGATCTGAGGGAAATGCAAATTAGTGATGTGGGAATTTTACCTTCTTTATACCACATGACTTCATCTGCTACATTTTTATTAAAGTAACAAAAAATGAGTGTCAGGGAGTGCCTTCCTAGAGAGTCAGGAAGGAGACCCAGACAGAGCAGGAGAGGATTCCTACAGTAGTCCTCACAGTTCAGGCACAGAGGACTCTCTGGGACCTGGAGGGATGCGGGGCTACACTCAGCAGCTGTGCTAGAGACAGAAGCTTAGGCTCAAAGAATGTAAGAACCAGCACATCCAGTGGGGGCCTAACGAGTTACCCTTTCACAGTGCCAGAGTGCTACCTCCATCTTCCTGGAACTTGGGTAGAAAAAGGAGAAAAAACAGATGGCAAAGACAGGAAATCCTCAATGGAGTGGGCATTACCCAGTTTTAAACTGGAAATGACTCAGTTCCAGAATTAAGTTTTTGTTACAACTAGTTCTAAAAAACAAAGATAAATTCCATAGAAAAAATAAACCTGTTTAGATGCTTTATACCTGAATTTTGTAGACTGCTAAAAACATGAAATTATTGTTATAGGGAAGAACCTTTGTATTCTATTACAAGTTAATCACTAAAGGGATGTTGAGTGTAAGCTTAAATTATACATAACAGCCCATTTCTGGAAACCCTACTTCCCAGGAATGAGCATTAAGCTAAAATACCTTTGTTTAGCTCACAGGAAACATCCTGACCAGGCCCACTCATGAATGACTACAGGGAGGAAGAAATTAATGCATCCCTCTGGAGGCTGATGGGAACCAGGAAGTGTTTGACTTTAATCCCTCCCCTTTTAGTATAAAAGGAACCTGAATTCTAACTCAGGCAAGATGGTCCTTTGGGGAACGAGCCCACCATCTTCTCAGTTTGTTGGCTTTCTGAATAAAGTCGTCATTCCTTGCTCCAGCAACTCATCTCTCGATTATTGGCCTGTCATGTGGCAAGCAGTCGGAGCATAGACTGGGTAACATTATCTTGTCCGTTACACTGGTTATGACAATTTTTGCAAACTCTGGGCTTTGGTTTCTACATAATTAGATGAGGATATAATTAGGTGACCATACATGCCAGCCTAATTGTTAATAACTTTGCTCTTTCATTCTCCAAACTGTTCTCGTTATGGTCATCTTATAACAGCAATAAAACAACTCACAGGATTGCTTTTATCTGTGACAATGCAGATAAGCCTTTAGCACAATATCCAGTGTTTTCTAAGCATTAAATAAATTATTATTCTTCTTTTTAAGCAGTAACTCAAGCTAAAGAAAAAGGTTTTAAAAAAAACATGTAGAATTTCTTCAACTATGATGAAATCTTGAGCAGCATGGTTTCCCTCCAGGAAATGGTTCTGAACAAACTAGTGGTCCACTTCTGCAGTAACTTAAGAAAATGTTAGATAACTAATATAAGACCCCAAAAATACCAACTCTGATATTTGAGAACATTTCTCTGTAGCTGAATTATGATAGAAGTAGTAAGTTTAGTGTTTAAGCATCAATATGAGGAAATGTAGTAATTAATAAATACTTTAAACTCAAAATATATTTGAATAGACTTTGGATGGGGTGTCATGTTAAAAATGTGTATAATAAGGATTAAGGGGGAGAATCTAACCCCATCTTGACAAGTTTCCTCATCTAGATCTCCTTCCTAGCAGAAGAACCTGTTCTTTACTGATAAATGATAGTGGGTCCAAGTCAAAGGCTCTTTCACTGAAGGATAAGGCCTTATGAATCAGGTAACTACAAAAAGGAAAATGCTAACTGCACAATACCCTGAACCATCTTAGGAAATAATTGTATTTTCTTCTCTTATATTGCAGGAAGGTGTAGGGTTATTAGGCAAATAGGTTTCTAACTGACCACCAACAAATACCTGTGCTAAAGCAACAGCCACAGATAAAACCCAGGCTCAGTGGCCATCTCCATCTGCTTCACAGAACAAAAACGACTCTATTTCTGCAGTCTGCACTGGCCTACACACGAGGATTTCATCCTTGAAGTCCTCTTCTCTATTCTAGCCCTTGGCAATCTAATCCAGGCCCAGCTTCAATTATCACCTCTGTGGGAATGACTACTGCTGCTACGCAATCATTTTTCCTTTGTATTTATTTAAAATCTTGAGTTCTTTTAAAGATCACCCCCTCCAGTCATGCCACTGTCTCCATCTTTTTGTTTTTGTCATCAACATGCCTTCTGGGTCTCCTTGAGGACATTGTTCGTCAAGTCACAGGTTTTTTTGTTGTTGTTGTTTTGTTTTTGTGGTTTTTTTTGCGGTATGCGGGCCTCTCACTGTTGTGGCCTCTCCCGTTGCGGAGCACAGGCTCCCGACGCGCAGGCTCAGCGGCCATGGCTCACGGGCCCAGCCGCTCCGTGGCATCTGGGATCTTCCCGGACCGGGGCATGAACCCATGTCCCCTGCATCAGCAGGCGGACTCCCAACCACTGCGCCACCAGGGAAGCCCAAGTCACAGTTTTTATCTCTATCCTGACTCAAGATCATCTTATGTGTCTTCATTGCCCAGTGTCACATCATTTAATAACATTCACCACTTAGTTAATCCAGCCTTTAAAACAAGCCCACCATTTGGAATAATTCCCAATCCTACTCCCGAACTACTGCCTTTAAGATTATTATAAATAGGATCTATGTCTAAACCTTCTTTGTAGTCTTCAAAAGATTTTTTACAGGACCTTAAATTTAGCATGAAACACCTCCCTCACCATCTAACAGCACATATCTTTTCCTTATTTTTATCTCTCCATGCATATTTTAATGCACCCTTTTTCTCATTCTTTGCCCTTGGCATCTTTCACACTGATTTCTCAAATGTTCTACTGTAAGTTTCTCATTCAAACCTCTGCTTATATTTAATTTGTCTTAATTCTAGGCCATTTATTCAGTTCTGTAATTTTCAATTCAGTTGTTTTTATTTTATAAGAATTGTGCCCATAGCAGTATCATTATCCTTGGGCATTCTGTAACCGTCTGTGGATTTAATGTGAGTTTGGAGAAAAATTCATTCTTGCCACACACATCCATATCAGAAAAGAAAGCGGCACCTGATAAAAGCCCACTTTACCCATCACTGTGCTATGCACATTTATTATGCCGTTTAGTTGTGAAAACCTTCCAAAATTGATATAATTAATCCCATTTTAAAGAAGTGGAAACTGAGAAGTTAAGTGGTTTTCCCATAAATACAGAATTAGTAAGTGGTAAAATTAGAATTTGAGACATGTTGCCTAAACAGTTCTGCTCCCCCGAAATAAAAGAACTGATCTGGTGGCCCTCTGTGAAACTACAGTCTGGATGTAAGCCTAGTTTTAATGGGTGCCTTCCATCCATCTCAGAACACCGTTATAAGGGAATTGTAAATATTCCTATTTCACAAGTTAGGAAACTGAGGCACAGATAGGCTAAGTAACCTGCATGCAAAGTCATACAGTCAAGTATACGCCCCAGGATGTTCTTATACTCATTTATTCAAGTTAAGCCACCTAAATGAAATACGTCAAGTCACATATATAAGTAAATCATGGCATGCAAAGGTGTGATTTTTGGTCCCTGGATTTTCTGAGTAAAATTTCACAGGTATAGTAAATAGGCTTCTCTGGACTATTGCCTATTGAAAGGGATGTATTCACTGCAATTCCCCAATGGACTAACACCATGAACAAAAACTCTGGGCCTCATGCTGCCTCAGATTCATTTTGATATTATTTATTTAGGACATTCGATGTTGTCTTTTCTCCTTGGAGGGATCTGGCTTCAGATTGTAAAAGACCCAGCAGCTCTCCTCCTACGCAGAGTTGAGAAATCTGTCTGATACTCTGCAAAGCATTATACACAAGAGATGTAACTTTAGAAATGTGATTTTAAGAGACCAGATCATCACCCAGTGGGGCCACCAGAAAAAATCATCAGAATTTCTTCACAATTCTGCCTAAATACTCTTGTTGCACAATTATAAGTCAATTTTCAAAAGTAAATGCATCTGGATAAGGTTCATGATCTGGATTATGTGTGTGGCGTACTACTTAAGAAAGTTGAAACACAGGATTAATCCCTGCTTTAACGTAGGGTAGAGAATTAGGAGGCATAGAGGAGGAGCTAACAGTATGAAAGATTGAACCTGTCCACTTGATAATTTTTCTGAAAATAGGCCCAATACCAAGGTACTAAAAATAAACTTAGTAAATCACCTTTCTTCTGAAAAAGTGACTTATATTGACACCCACTTGTCAGGGCCTAAAAGACGCCAGACAGGAAATTTTGTAGATTATCCTTTCAGTCTGTAGTATTAGCTTTCACCCTACCAGGTTTATAAGGGGGCGTATGTGTGGCAGGATGGGGGATGTGTTTACGTAGTTATAGGAAACCTCCTTGGAGAATTTACTTTGATAGAAGAGGGGTAATTGAATGAAGGGCAGGCTTTAGAAGAGATGTGAAATCATTGATAAATGTGGAGAGATTAAATGCAAATTTTTGTGTCCTGAGGATTCAAAAAATTCATAAACATATATTGATTCTGAGTGTCTCAGTGATAATAAAAATGAATGAATGAGAAAGTAGGAAGAACAACATAGGTACCTAGTAAAATAAGAATTCAGTTTATTCCAGAAAACTTTTAAAACTGAGTATACTTACTACTTTGTTTAAACAGGAAGAAAGAGCTTAAGTATGTTGTAATATACCAAACAATTCAGGGAAATGGAAAATACCATATCAGACAAGCCTACACAGGTAATTGTTTCCTCTGGTGAGCTGTAGCCCTTGAAAACTAATTTATGTTATCACTAAGGTGAAACCTAGGTTTTAGAGAATTGTAAATATCTAGGTATATGTAATACATATCCAATCAGAAAAAAGATCTGGTCTGTGTGTGTGAGATGAATTATACTGATGTCTGTTATAAATCCCTAACATAGCTCATGAGATCAATTAAGATGTTCAAGCAGCTACAAAAAGGATGATTGAGGCAAATGGTAACATCAGGATGACCATATGGTAAGGGGAAACTAGAACTGTTTGGACGTAAAACGAGAGCCATCGGAATTCCAGTTACAATCATACACTATGCAGTGAGGAGATAGTAGAATGAGGCAGCCAAGAAAAATACTAGATGAAGAACAGTTTGGACAGTGAGAAAGACAAACAAGCTTGTGTTTCCAAGTCAATAAACAGGTGGTAGGGATAGAGGGTGACATCATCTGTGTCTGCTCTCTTCCCCTCCCTTCAACCAAGAGCCTCCTGCTTTACTGCAGGGCCAGGTATTTGTCAGAGAAGTAGCTCTTGCATTTTATAAGTGGTGAAAGAGGCTTTAGAGGGAGTATTTAGCCAAGGGAAAAAATATTTCTTAAATGAGACCATCAAAGGTTGTATTTCCCCTGCTTTTCCCAGGAACAAGCACATTAATTGTGTTGCTTTATACATGCTCTAGGACAATTCCTCTCAAGGCTGCCCAGTGGGCTGTGCAACTATAAGCCATCATCACCACAGGACACAATGGCCTTTGGAAAACTTAGCTCACCTAGAAATGCATTATTAGGTGATAACAGCCTTGCCAGTTCATGTCACCCTGGTAGTAAGGTCTAAAAGGCTTTTATTTTTCAGGTTTTCTTCAAACTGCTAACTGTGATTGGCAATTTAGCCTAACTTTTCACAGCAGTCCTAAATCTATATTTACTAATGATTCCAGCATGTGTTGAAAGGAATACACTTTGAAAATCTTCATCAATTAAGGATATTGAAACATAAGAGCTTAACCCAGCCCTCTAGATGGAATGTCTTTTGGAAAATCCACTAAACTTTTTATTCTCAAATAATGAAGCCACTCTGAATATATTTGAGTGTCTGAAACTAAATGGAAGTCTCAGACTGGGGAACACTTCATGATGAACTAAAAAAAAATATTATCTTCAAAAGATACAGAGGCAAGAAAGGATTGTGTTTAAGAACGTGAGTTTTGAAGCAAGATCAGGAACTTACTCTATATGTGACATTAGGCTGATAAAGTAACCTCTCTGTACCTGGATTCCTATATCTTTGAAATAGATATAATAATTGAATCTATATCATAATTGAATCTATATCTATATCTTTATAAGGATAAAGTGGTATAAAACAGATTATGTGCTTAATGCAATATTTGGTATATAATAAGTGTTCACTACATATTAATATTGACATTGTTATGAAAATGACATAAGTGAGAAGAGAAAGGAACATCTTGTTTATGTCAAGTAGAAAATATAAGAAAGTCAAGGTTCGTAAGTATTAGTGTGCATAAGCATCAGCAAAGAGATTATTAAAAATACTGATTTCTGGCCTTTAGTGCCAGAGTTTTTAAGTTGTTATTTTTCATATAACAACCTTTGATTATTCTGACACAGGTAGTCCACCAAGTACAGTTTGGGAAACACTGAAGTAAGACATTCCTTGTCAGATTGCTGACAAACCTAATAACTATAATCACTAATACCTAGTTCCAGAATACCTGGTTCCACCTTATGGGATGTGTGCTTTCTCTGATGCTATTAAATATATGCAGCAGCTTAAGTTGATGTCTAAGTTTGTAACCTTCCTCACAGAGAAAAATCCGTGATAGAAATTGCTTCCTACCTTTTCTTAAAACTATTTTCCACAATTGTTCTATTCAATTATTTTGCATCATTTATCAAGCACCTCCTCCAGACACTGTCCTAGGCTCTGTAGTTTCCCTGTTGAAGGCATATTGCCCTGGTCCATAATGAGCTTGCAGTATAAAACAAAATTAATTGAGTAAATGGAAAATGAAAATATAAAATAAGCAAAGATCGTGTGAGAAGGAAGAGAGATATACCTAATCAGAAAACTATATGAAGATGGGAGAGGTTGGAGCAGTTTTTAGAGGTCCACATTTCAATTCAACAAGCATTTAAGTTCCATTTTTTAAAAAAAAATCATTATGCTTAAGCAATAAGGGAAGTTAAAGAGAGTATGACTCAGTCCTTGTTATAAATGTTGCTTATATTTTAGTAAAAGATTTAAATATGCCATAAGTAATTATAGTTGAAAAAGAATATAACAAGTGTTATAGTAAATAATGTTCCTCAGCTTCAGTGTTATTTACATTTTATTGTGGGGAGCTGACCCATGCCTGGTGGGATGTTTAGCAGTATCCCTGGTCTTTACCCTCTAGTTACCAGAAGTATTCCTCTTTCCACTTCTCTCTGAATCATGACAATCAAAAAATACCTCCAGACATTAACAAATATTCTGTGGGGGAGAAATATTATTTCTAGTTGAGAATTAGTGCCCTAGAGATACAAAATTAAACATGAAATGAGAAAGGGCCAGATAAATCTTAATCAAGATGTATCAGGGAAAGCTTTATGGGATGAGACCAGGTTGAGCTGGGACTTTGAAAGGCAGACAGTATGTAAGAAGATACTTCAAACAGACAAGCGAATGACTAGAAAACTAGCTGCATGAGAAAGTTGCAGATGTAGAAATGAAACCTGTAGGATCGTGGGAATTCTTATGCGCTAAGGTAAAATTGTTGGACTTCATTCTGAGGGCATGAGGGACACTTGAATATTTTGGAACAAAGAGTAGTAATATGCTCTGGTCTGAAAAGCTAACTCTGATGGTAGTGTGAAGAACACATTGGGAGAGACTGTGACAGAAGCTAGAAAAAACAGTTTGGAGGTTGTTGCATTAATAGGCAAAAGATTATGTGGGCTAAATGTGGATATCCAGTAAAAAAAAAAATGGACAAGAAGAGATGGATCAATGAAACACTATGGCAAACTAGGTGATTGTAATGAGAAGTGAGTAGGAAGGGTAAGTTTCTGTCCTGGAAGATGGTAAAAGGTGATGTAATAAATGAAACAGGAGACACCCAAGAGAGAAGGGCTGTCAGTGTGGAGGTAGGAATGAAAGTGACAATTAATCCTATTCGGTTGTCCATTGAACATGTATGTAAAAATGTTCAACTGGCAATAAGAAGTACAAATCAGAAGCTCAAGAGATAAGAGTTCTCAAGTTTCAAAATACAGATTTGGCTCTTAGATGTCAAACCAGTGGGAGAGAAAAACACACAAAAGCGTTCCAAGTATAGAATTTGAGTTATTAATACATAAAACGTGTGTGCTAAGGAAGAGAAATAAGGCTGAGAGATAAGCAACCAGAAGGTCATGTAGTAATAATCAGGAGAAGACAAAGCTGTCAAAGCCATGGAGGAATTTCATGCAGGATGTTTGCGGAGAAAAGTGTCAGAAAAGAAGTCTCCTATGTGTGGGTATTAGCAATGGAACTTGACCAATAACAATGCAAAATTTATAATATAGATTAACTTCCTCATATAACACCAACTTCTCATTTTAATTAAAGTAATGAAGACTCTGTCACTTCCTCCCAGCTTACCCTTCCCCCTCCCCATGTCATGGACATATATACACTACCAAATGTAAAATAGATAGCTAGTGGGAAGCAGCCGCATAACACAGGGAGATCAGCTCGGTGCTCTGTGACCACCTAGAGGGGTGGGATAGGGAGGGTGGAGGGAGGGAGATGCAAGAGGGAGGGGATATGGGGATATATGTATACGTATAGCTGATTCACTTTGTTATAAAGCAGAAACTAACACACCATTGTAAAGCAATTATACTCCAATAAAGATGTTAAAAAAATAATGAAGACTACTTGAGAAAATAAGAGATAATTTATCATCGTCATTTCATATTTGTCTTAGAGAATTCCTTGAATATCAAGATTTGCATTATATAATTTATAAACACCATTTTCTGGTTTTCATCTTTTGGAATGATTATATATACCAAGCACAAAATAGTAAAAACATGCAAAAAATTTAGGAATATAGAAGTTATACATTTGGCGATGTAAACATTATGAAACAACTCAGCGAAGTTGAGATAAAGGAGGGAGAAGAGAGCTGCAACAAAGCTTAGGGATGTGAAATTCCTCATTTGACACATTGGGTAATTTGGGAGATGGCATCTACAATTTCAAAAATTGTTTAAATGTATCACTTGACATTGTAAAACAACACCTTCTAATTCAAAATGACTGAACAGAAATGTTTGCTTCTCATCCTTCAGACCACCCCAATGAAATGCAGGTACTAAAGTGCAAAAATAAGATACCCCCATAACTGTAAATAGAACCTGTAAGAGGTATTTATAGGTAGATGATAGCTTCCAATTTATTCTTAGACAAGTTAAAAGTTGGAGATCATAAGAAACCACAATCCAGAATGTACTCTGACAAGTTTACATTTCTGTCAGAACCCCAGAGGGGCTTCAAGCACTGAGCTTGTAGATATGACGAAGAACAGGAATGAAAAGTGGAGCTGAAAAGGGGAACGGTTTAAGATCTACATATGGATGAATTAGTATGTTCCTACTTTCTTATCTCTATGCACAGAGGAAGCAGGTTGGCGTCAGCCTCCAGGTAGATCATAAAACAGTAAATATATAAGTAAATTTATCATTTTAGTATAGGTGCTGTTTCCCCAAGTGCAAAGCCTTCTTCAAATTGAAATACAGGTGTTCCGATCTGAAAGCCAGTTCCTTGCTTACTCAAATCCAAGCAAAGCCTGAGGCTGATACTCCATTCCAGGCATACTTCCCACTCATGGGAGATGAATATTACAGAATTTATTTACTTACAGAATAGTAGAGGAAACTCACATGAGCTACCCAGTCCTTAAACCTTAAATACAAATGAACTGCCAAGAATTTCCAGATATATATTTCTATGAATAAGCAGAAAAAGTGAACTTTGAAGAATAAAAGTTTATTCTGAAAACAGAAAATAGAAAAGAACTTTAAAAATAATTGTGTGACTATATGAAGGCAGTTTTAGAGGTTCTCATATCCATAGAGCAAAAAGAATATCATAAAAAGGAATGATCGAACAGAAGGAGCCTTTTCCAAGAGCTAACGGACACAGCTCCAATTTGGAAAGGTCTACCGTGTGCCCACCAAAATATAACAGAAAAGATCCATACTTGGAGTTATTGTCTTATTGAAGAGAGGAGACATTAATTTCAAGAAAAAAACAATCAAACAGCATGAGCTTTTTTTTTTTTTTTTTTTTTTTGCAGTACTCGGGCCTCTCACTGTTGTGGCCTACTCCCGTTGTGGAGCACAGGCTCCGGACGCGCAGGCTCAGCAGCCATGGCTCACGGGCCCAGCCGCTCCGCGGCACGTGGGATCTTCCCCGACCGGAGCACGAACCCGTATCCCCTGCATCAGCAGGCGGACTCTCAACCACTGCGCCACGAGGGAAGCCCCAGCATGAGCTTTTCAATCACAGCTTTGGGTTGTAAAGGACTGTGAAGCAAGTTTTATAAAATTTTAAAGTAAAATGAATTTGAACATAGCATTTGATACCCAGCAAAATATCATATTTTTGTAAAATGACAATCAGGACATTTTTAGACATATAAAGACTTTCTTTTCAAGTAATTTGAAAAGTTTGTTGAAACTGAACTTCATCAAAGAGGAAAGACATATGGAAACATAGGAAGATATGTGGCCTAGGAAATAGTACATTTCCACCATGTCAAGTGTGTTGCAGGCCTAGAGAGGAAAAAAAAAAAAAGAGTTCAGATTGAAACAAGAAAACCGAAAAATTAGTGGGAAAAGATTCCAGATATAAAGAGAATATACAAACTATAGAATAATTGATAAGTTAGAAATTCACAAAGATAATATAAAAGCTAAAGACAAAATTATGATAAAGGTTATTGTCATCCCATTAGGAAATAAATAGAAATTTTAAAGGAAAAATATATGTAAGAAAGCAATAAAATCATGGTTCATATATAATGCAAAATAATAAATGGTATAATTTTTTACTCACTAATAAAGTGTAAGAAAAGGGGGCCCACTGATTTAGGAATCCTGGTACCATGTGCATTCTTCTTGGAGGGGAAATTGGACCTATAGAATAGAAATGTATTTCTCACTACTTCATCCAACAAGGAACAGCATATGCACAGTGTCAAAATAATCTGAGTACTACTTAGTGGTTTCAAATTTTGATCAACCTTCACACAAAGCACAAATGACCTGGTTGTGTTCTGTGAAACAGAACTTAGATGTTGAAATACTAAAAGTTGTGTTCATTTGACCAAGAAACTGATACAAGCGTAACATCTGGTTTAACCTTAATGAATATTTGGGAGTTCTCAAACATTTTATTGTAATAGAAATATAACTCTTATCTGAATGCTATCATTCCTATTTATATCAAAAGTAAGCCAAATAGGACTTCCCTGGTGGTGCAGTGGTTAAGAACCTCGAACCAGGGCACAGCTTCGAGCCCTGGTCTGGGAAGATCCCACATACCACAGAGCAACTAAGCCCCTGCGCCACAACTACTGAGCCTGTGCTCTAGAGCCCGTGAGCCACAACTGCTGAGCCCACGTGCCACAACTACTGAAGCCTGCATGCGTAGAGCTCACGCTCCTCAACAAGAGAAGCCACCACAGTGAGAAGCCCGCGCACTGGAACGAAGAGTAGCCCCGTCTCACCGCAACTAGAGAAAGCCTGCATGCAGCAACAAAGACCCAACGCAGACAAAAATTAATTAATTAAATTAAATTAAAAAAAAAAAGAAGCTATAAAAAAAAAAAGTAAGCCAAATGAAATTATAAGTGACTTCGATTCTGGGTGTCTCCAAGGCATAAATGTCAAACAAGCAGTTAATAAAGGTGCATATACAGCATGTAGCTTATGTGTTAACATGGTTATTAGTTAATCTCCATGCAAAGTTAGCATATATTACGTGATAGATTTGTAAGTGTTACACTTTCTATTATGTATACATAAAAATGACAATGTTTAGGTTTAAATTTCAATAAGCACCCTTGTCACGTTTTAATTTGCAATGTATCCATATTACATGCTAAACAGAACAGATCTTACATGTGAAAACATGCTTTTCTATATTATATATGTTATATATATAAACATATAATGTGCTACTAATATTACACCTTATATTCTCTATATATTTAAGAGGGAAACACAGGATGTAGCATAATTCACAAAGGATGGACTTGGAATGAAATAAAACTAGATATGAGTCCTGATTTCACAGCCATCTAGCTATATGGACTTAGCAAGTTACTTAGCTTTTCTCAGCTTTAATTTCTTCATCTGTAAAATAAGGATGATAGCACTTATCTTAAAAGGTCATTGCAAAAATTAGAGAAAAGGCATGCAAACTGCGTAACATATAATAGTAATTTTCTAAATGGTGCTTATTGTTACTTTTATTATTAAGACTGCATATTTACCAATATTCTATTGGCATCATGAAAATACAGTGAAGCTTATGTTGTTAGTGGTTTTACTTTTAATTTTTAAATATTCATGTTAGTCCGAAATAGACATAAATCACATGAATAATACATTTAGTAAAATTATCACTTAGGAATCTTAATTTTATAATTGGAACATACCTGCAATGTACAAAATCCAAGAATTTTAATATGATTATTAAACTAGGGCCTGTTGAGATCACTGCAAGTTGCCCTCACTAAAATCTCAGAGACAAAGATAAGTCTTGATAATATGCTAGTGTTGCCTCTGACTAGAAGCAAGAATTGGAGGGTCAAGCAAAATCCAAGAACTGTTGTCAACACTGAGCAATAGTTTCCTATGAGAATAACATTACTGAAATGTCAGACATCCCAGAGGTTATTGCGTTGATTTCTATTACTTTCTGTACTCTATTTCTTAAAACAAAACAAAATTTGCCTTCTATTGCATTCTAATTTAAGATACAAAGTGGAAGTTCTGCAAATGAGTTATTGCTACCCAATTTCTTATCAACAACTGTCAGTCACAGGAGTTTGGTGGAGTGAAGTGGCCCCTAATTCTCCAGCAATGTGAAGCTCCATTCTCCCCGTATAGTGCTGGGGAAGAGAGCATATGAATCATGCGGGTGGCAGCATCACTGGAGGCTCTCATGATTGTGTAGATCTGAAAACTGTGAATCATTAACATTGTTGTAAATGTCAGTTGTCAGACACTCAGTGTCATCTGAGACTCTACTCCTGCTTTTTTGCTGGATCTGCCATTGCCACAGGGTTTGTAGGCACTGCATTAAGTATTCACCACTGGGGTTGCAATTCTTTGATGGTGTTGGAAAGAGAATGTGGCCAATGTATCTCTAAGCAAGCCACTTGGTATGTAGAGTGAGCGGTACTGCAGGAACCAGATAGCCCTGATGCATGCATGCCATACTGCCCAGATAAGAAGGTAGCAGTAACATGTAGTTCAGCTCTATTTGTTATTCTTCACCTGATAGTTAACCTTAATTGTAGACTTTGATATTAAAAATTCTCTTGTACTCTAGTATTTTATGCCAGGGATTGGAAAGAAATTGATTTTGTAGAAGCACAGAAGTCTTTAGATGTAAAATACCTTAGCAGCCATCTTATAGACTGCCTTCGTTCATTTTCTCTTGTCACTAGAAAGGATACTGAAATTTTACCAAATAATAAGTGACAGATCTTTTGTAAACAATATTGACTAAACTAACAACTAAGCTCCAAATATCTATTTATAGGCAATTTTAAAAAATGACAGTTTGGTTTATAAGACAAATCAACAAAACTCCTGGTCATTATTCTTTACAATTTTAATCTTAGTGTAAGCATATTTTAAGCATATAGACTGTGCTCAGTAAATATTGGAGGAGAAATCACTCTCATCTATGTATGTATGTATGTGTGTATTATGTATGTATTTATCCCTCTATCTAGAATATATATAATATAATTATACCTAATGTAGAGGTGTCAAGTAGTTATTTCAAGGTTTTTTTCTATCTGATGTCAACCTTCCAAAATAAAATGTAATCACAACGATAGCAATAGTTTATTCCCTGGGTTCAGTTACTAAGGATTTATAAATTTCCATGCATTTATTTAAATCCTTAGTAACTTGAATATAAAGAATCTGATTGTTTAGCTGACTTTTCCCATTTCTATCTGTACTGTTGAATGTAGTATTAGCAAGACCAAGGTGACTAAAAGAAGCTGGATGTGAAAGTACCCAAATCAAAAGGAAGGTGAAGCTCATTTTAAGTAGTTCCTATCATTACAGCATCCTCTGTTCTAATGCACCTCATTTTTTCTGATGGACACCTCTTCCATCCTAAATTCCAGGTGCTCTAATGCAGTCCTGACTGCCACAGAATCTTTTTTATCTGATGTAATAATGTCTCTGAACTATAGATTTGGTGAGATATGTTAAAGGAGGAGATGTGGCACTTGAATAGCTAGAGATTTCTGAGCCCAAGGAAACTCAAATGATGGAGAGATAAAAATCTATATCACTCTTCAGATGATATCATGGACATTGCAATAATTATATGTCTATCCAATAAACCTGTGAGATAGGATTCTCCCAGTAGTACAGATGAGAAATGTAAGACCAAAACTGTCACAAAATTATTCCTAATTGGTCCCTTGTAGAGCCAGAATTCAAAACCCTACTTTTTATTTTATCTTTCCACTGAACTACAGCTACCTCTAACCTATTCTAGAGTTCATCCTCTGACCAAAACTTATACGTAAACAATATTGTGTTACACCATGACTTAATATTCCTATTAGGTATATAGTATTTGTCCATACATAATAGGTGTGTCAGAAGCAGCAAACAACATATAAGGGTAATTTTTCATTTGTTTAGCTATTCCAAAAGCTAGTACCCTGTAAGTAGTTGAAAAAAATCTCACTTAAATCAATATTGATTTCGTGAATTATTTTAATAATTTATTTTAGCCCAAATATTGCTCAGTTGGTATTCTGATAACCATTACTGCTCAATCAAACTTGAAGCCTAATCATCAAGTTATTTCATCAAACCAATGTTAATTTTAAAAAATTGATATTGAGGCATAAATATAAATTGCACATATATAAAAATATCATTTGATACATTTTGACATATGTATACAGCCATGAAACGATCACAACAAGCAAGATAATGAGTATTTCCATCACTCCTGGAAGTTTCCTCAAGGCTCTTTGCAATTGTATGGGGGTGAAATTTGCCACACCAAAATGTGTCTCTTTAGCATGAGGATTAATTTGACTGTTTATAGTTTTAAGAAAGAGAAGACTGCTGAAGTTTTCTTACCTCCCCCTTAATTGCCTAAAAGAATTTAGATAAAGGGCCTTTTTCCGGAATAAAGCTATCCCCCAAGATGCTGCAAAGAATGTGGGCTAGATATGGTTGGGGAAACTCAACAGGGTCTTGAGATCAGAGTCCACCCTGTATCCCATTGTCTCTGCAGGGCCCAGCAAACATTTGTTTACCAAACATTTGCTTTTCCATCTCCTTGTGAATTGCCTTACTCCCCTTTGAAGTACCAAACCACTACCCCAATGTCCTGTTTTGTTTTGTAGCTGAAGATGATGATTTCTGTCATTTTGGTGAGTTACTCAGTCTTCCTGGGTCTGGGTCCTGAAAGACCATGTGTACATGTTATCAAAATTTTGTTTGGTTTTCTCCTGTCAATCTGTCTCATATCAGCTTAATTCTTGGCCCAACCAGAAGAACTTACCTAGAAGGGTAAAGGAAAATGCTTTCCTCTTCAATGCAATCCATCCTTTCCTACAATCCTGCTTTCTGTCACTGTAGATTAATTTTCATGTTCAAAATCTTTACATAGGTGGAAATATACATTAAATAACTTTTTTTGCATGGTTTCCTACATACAACATAATGCTTTTGAAATTATTCAATGAGTAATGTGTATCAATAGATTTTTTTCCTCTTTATTGCAGAGTAGTATTCCACTGGACACATGTAATTAGTTTATCCATTTACCAGTTGATGGATATTACAGTTGTTTTCAGCCTTTGGTTATTGCAAGAAAGCTACTGTAAACATTAAAGTACAAAACTTTGTGTTGACATATGTTTTTGTTTTTGATTCTCTTGGACAATTGCTGAGAAGTGGAATGGTCAGGCAATATGGTACATGCATGTTTAACTTTTTATGAAACTTCCAAATTGTTTTCCGAAAGGGTTGTAACATTTTATATACCACAGCAGTGTACAAAAATTCTGAATGCTTCATATTCTCACCACTAGTTGGTATAGTGACAATATTTAACTTTAGCCATCTAATGGATATGTTTAGTATCCCATTTTGATTGATATTTGTATTTCCTCAATGACTGTTAATGGCAGAACATCTTTTCTTGTTCATACTGCCTATTGATAAATCTTCCTTTTTACAGTATCCATTCAAAAAAATTTTCCCATTTTCTTATTCAGTTGTTTGTCTTCTTAAAATTAGGCTCTAGTTTCTTTGTATTTTATAGACACAAGTCCTTTGTTTGACAAATGTGTTACAAATATTTTCTCTGAGCTGGTGACTTGCCTTTTTATTTTCTTAATAGTGTCTTTGAAGAGCAAATTTTTATTAATTTGTAAAGCCAATGGCAAAAAATCAGGAAAGATGTAGTTTAAATGAATTATCTGACTTTTGGCCTTCTTGTTATATCAGTTGGTGAGAGATGAGTTGTAATGACCACCTACAGAGGCATACGGAACCCCCCCACCCAAAATTTCAATGTCAACACTGATGACGCCACATACACACTGAAAGGGTATAAAACAGTTTATTGTTTATATAATTGAGGTCTCTGGGGGAGATCAGAACAGGTGTCTCAAGCAGACCCAAAAATGTTTTGAGGGAGCAAGGAAAAGGTCTAGGTTTTTATTATGGTTAAGAGGTGGACTGAGGTAAGTGTTTTTACAGATGAGCAGGAACTTGAGTGATTTGAGTCTCCTCCCAGTGTCAAAGGAGGGAGTATTCAAGCTTTCTTAGGATCTTGCCCAAATGTGGGGCACAAGGGGAAGAGGGAGAGGTGAAGCTTAAAGGCTGTCAGCACACACCAAAAACTGGTGTCAGATTCCTCATTACATGGGTGTTAAAATTGTCATCTACAATTGTGCAATTTTAACTATTTCTCCACTTAGTTATCTCAATCTTTGCTTGAGTCTCCATTTTTAGGTGCATAGTCATAATTTTATGTCTTATTGAGTATGAAATGTTCTGTTTACCTTTCTTAGTACTGTTTGTCCAAAAGCTATTTTATCTGATATTAAAATATTGACTTTTCTTATGCTTACTGTTTGTTTGCATTGTATACTTTCTCCATCTATAAAATCTCAACCTATTATCTTTATATTTAAAATATGTCTCCTGTAGACAGCGTATAGTAGCGTCTTGCTCTTTCTACAATCTATTTATCCCTGTGTCTTAACTGGAGTACTTAGATTATAACACTTAATGTAATTAACGACATGTTTGAAATATGTTTACAATTTTATTTGTTTTACTTTTTCCATCTGTTTATTGTTCCTCTCTTATCTCCTTCTTTCTTTTAGAAAGAATATTTTTAACATTTCAATTTAATTTAAATATCGGCATTTTGGCTGTATCTCCTTCTAGTTTGTGTGTGTGTGTGTGTGTGTGTGTGCATTTGAGAGAAAGAGAGAGATTGCTCCAAGGATTGAAATGTACGTACATAACACATTTTATAGCGTACTTGTAGAGCCCATATTATACAAACTCCCATAAATTATAGAACCCTGAAACCATATAGGAACCTCTACCTCCCTTCCCATTGATCCTATGTTATTGTTGTCAAATATACAACATTTACATAAACTGAAAACCTCATCAGAAAATGTTATTTTTGCTTTAAACAGTCATACATATTTTTAAAGAACTTAAGAGGTTAAAAATTAGTATTTTATATTTACCCAACCATTTACCACTTCGTTGTTCCTCTTCATTCCTGAAGATTCAGCATTTCCTCTGATATTACTTCCCTTCAGCTTGAAGAGCTTCCTTTAGCATTTCTTCTAGAACATGTCTAATGGCCACACTTTCTTAGCTTCCCATTATCTCAAGATGTCTTCATTTTGTTTTATTCTTGAAGTATTTTTTTATGGGAATGAAATGTGGATTGACAATACTTTTACTTACAGTTTTAAGATGTTTTCCTACTATTGTCTGACCTCCATTGTTTCTGATGACAAATCCAGTGTCATTTGAATCACTGTCCTGTATGTAATGTGCCGTTTGTCTCCAACTCTTTTCACAATGTTTCCACTGCTTTTGGTCTTCAGCAGCTTATTACATGCGTGCGGGCATGGTTTTCTTTGAGTTTATCATGTTGAGAATTTTTTGAGCTTTTTAAATTTATAAATGTATGCCTTTCATAAAACTTAGGATATTTCATCCATTTTTTTCTTCAAATGTATTTTCTGCTTCAAACTTACTCTTCTCAGAGTTCCTTCTGGGACTCCACAGATATATTTTTTAGACCTTTTGATATTGTCCCACAGGTTCTTGAGGCTGTGTTCAACTACATTTTTTTTCTCTCTCTCTGCTTTTCAGGTGCGATCATTTTTACTACTCTATCTTCAGTTTCCTTATTTACCTACCATCTCCATTCTGTACTGAGGTTTAGTTTAAAATATTTTATTTTTCAATTCTAAAATTTCCATTTGATTTATTTTTATAGTTTTTATGTTTGTGCTAAATATGCCTATCTGTTCACTCATTTGCTTTTCCTTTATCTCATGATGTATAATTATAATAGCTGTTGTAAAAACTCTGCCTCATAACTCTAGTTTCTGAGTTATCTTTTCTTATACCTTGCATGGCAGGTAACATTGGATTATATTCTGGACATCACAAATGCTATGTTGTACAGACTCTGAGTCTTGTTATAATCCTCTAGGGATTGTAGATATTTTTATTTTACCCATTAATCAATACTAAATCAGCCTGATTTAGTTCAGACTGAAATTTTGTCCCTTCTCCTTTGAGCTATTACAGTTCAAATCTCAATTTCATTCTCTAAGTCTTTGCTATGCTGACTTGGGTCCTATCCATGCATTCATAGTTCAGGGTCCTTCTGAGCCTTGTGTGGATGACTCAAATCTCAGTTCAGTTTTCAAAACCTTTATGATTCATAGCTCATGGGTTAAGTTGAGAGTTGTTCGTGGTCATACCAGAATTCACATATCCTCTTCTCTGAATCTTATACCTTAGGGATTCACCTATAACTTTTGGTCCACAGGGGCCCTTTATCCTGCTTATGTTGTCCTTGGTTTTTTTAGTTTTAGTCATGAGTAAAAAGAAAATAGGGGGAGACTCATTTGCTTCTTTAAATTTTGTACCCCACCCAAAAGTTTCACTTTGTTGTTTACTTATTTGGTATCTTCAGGTAGCTGTTGTTAGTTTTTTAAAATAATTTGTCTAAAGGTTTCTTTTGATGGAATAGATAGCTACAGTGGACTTACTCTATGAAGCCAAAAATGGATCTCTTCAATGTTACTTTTTTTTTGTGGTACGCGGGCCTCTCACTGCTGTGGCCTCTCCCGTTGCGGAGCACAGGCTCCGGACGCGCAGGCTCAGCAGCCATGGCTCACGGGCCCAGCCGCTCCGCGGCATGTGGGATCTTCCCGGACCGGGGCACAAACCTGTGTGCCCTGCATCGGCAGGCGGACTCTCAACCTCTGTGCCACCAGGGAAGCCCAATGTTACTTTTGATATAAATAATTAGTACCTATAATATTTACTTCTGATTGTGCATGTTATATTGTGATTTTGAATGTTATATCTCTCTCTAAATATTAGAGAATAAAATAATTATATTCATCATCTCATTCAGGTGAAAAAATTAACAACTTAAATCATCTATCCTGTCCAAGTTGCTTCTTGTGGATTACTATCTTGTTTCATTTTAATTTTCTCTTTTAATATCAAAGGAGCCATTCCATGAAAAAGGAAGTGATGAGTGCCTCAAAATCTCTAGCTTTCACTTTAAGTTAGCAATAGTGAGTTTATCCTGTATATTTCAGTGATCATGCATTCTTGAGAAAGTCTTACTACTCTAAATGTAATAAGAGTTCATTTCCTACTTTTACTATGAAAATGTCTCTACTTAGATATACCAAATGGAAATCTGTTCCTAGATATCTAGGTTATGGATGTGTTCAATTGAAACCACTGCAAAACATAAAAATAGATGCATAAGAAAAGTGACTCTTTTCAGACATAGTTAAGGTAAGACGAGTATCCTGAACAATCTCAAAGAGACAGATATCAAATATCTTTTTTAATTTGTTTATTTTACATATATGCACATGTCTGTGGTGCTTGAGGCCATCAAAACTTCAGCTTCTTGTTTGAAGGTTAATTTTAATAAGGCCCTGTGGGTACCTGGCCCCATGTCAATTTGCATGGCTGAATAAATCTTCCTATACACATCTCTTGATAAACAATTTCAGAGTTTCTCAGCCTGTATAGTCACAATAATTAACCTAAAATTTCTGTTGTCACATAATACCATATTAGCTAAGGAGACAGGGAAACATCTGGACCCCATCATCTATAAAATAAGTCTTCATATGATGAAATTTCTATTGTTTCCCTCAAACCATTTCTTTTCTAGGTTAAGCAATGTCAGTTTCTTTCTTCATGGTCTTAATTTTCCAATACTTTTTTCATGTTCATTTTTTCCACTGCTGGATCCCTCTTATTGATTGTTGAAGCACCCTGTTGTTCTGGATTTGGGTAGTTCTACCACATTTTTTAATCTTTCAAACAGGCCCCAGGTAATGCTTCACATATTCTGAACCTTGTTTATCTCTGGTTTTTACAGGTTAAGTTCTTGTTTATATATCCACTAAAAAGTGTTCACTTACCCCTTTCTTTTTCTCAAAAGAACTACACTGCTGTTTAAAATATTATTATAGAATCACAATCAACTTGTGACTGAAAAGAAAGAAGGAAAGGAGTAGTCATTATAAAAAATAATTGCACTTGCAGTAGTTTTGTTAAATGTTTGCCAAGCTGAATGAAATGTATGACTTACAAATGTATGTTTTGAATTCCCTCTTCTGTCTGTAAGGAGACTTGAATTTAGCAGACGTTCTTCATAGGAAGATCTGCTGTTATGAGGAGGGAATGAGAACTGAGCTGTTTATAAATAGTTATCAGATAGATGCAGCTTAAGAACAGCTACTCGTAGTAAATAGTAAAAAAAAATTCTGAATGGCTACACATTCTGGCTCATGGCAGTGCTGAAACATGTACAAAGGTTGGGGATAATTGAGGCTCTTAGCTCAACAATGCAGGCCCAAAGAAAACTTTTTGCTTGAAACATATCCATAATTGGGACAAAGTTTTCCCACAAACATCTGGCTTAGAATACTATACCAGCTTAATTTGAAGGCACAGCCTAAAATGAGATTCAGTGTGGACATGAAAAGTCCAACCTTAATATTTGAATCATTACAGCCATAATCAGGGAAAATAAAAATGTTTCAACAACCTGTTTCCTTAAAACTACAAAAACCTGGGCTGACACTGCCATTTTAATTGACCTCTTCCAAGAAAGAGGGGGAAAGAAAACAGCCTAAGTATGAGTCAATTCGGAATATCAGCCCAGACTTCACTTTAACAGTAAGTTGCTAATTTTAATTATACAGAGACAATTTCATTACTTCATTTTGTCCATATTATTTTCCTTCACAATTATATTCTGTACCTTCATTGAATAAATCAGTGCAATATGATGCACTATGAAAAAAATCTGTCCTACATTATAGTAACATGAGGAATAGTCCTACTATTGGAAAAGTTTTGTGTTTCTTCCTTTCAGGAATAGAAATTACTAGAGATAATTTGATAGGCTTTCAATTTATTATTTCATCACAACAATGACTTGAGGCTATTAATTATCTGACTGCAGGATAATTTCATACAATTATTTAGATTCAAAGTCCAAAATAAATACATGTAAAAGATAGATTAGTTCTTATTGATCATAATCAATCAGTGAGATCCTTGCGGGCAGGGGCTATATATTTTTCACTTCTGCATTTCCAGTCTACTCTGGTGCCTGGGACAATGCAGAACATTCCATAGAAATGATTACTAAGTAAATGTGTAGCCGTGGTGATATTTTCTACTGTGAAAAGTAATGATACTTTTGAATTTAGAGTTAAACCTAAAAGCAGTAATTAGACATAGGAAAAAACCTATGTATATATTCAAAGCCCCTTGCAAAATAATTTATTTTCCTCCTACAGTGTAATGCCTAGTTATTTTTTATAGTCCAATTTAAACTCAGCCTGACAGTAGTAGCTCTCACTGTTTCAACCCACCATAATTAATTCCTAATGTAGCACAACTTTGACGTAAATGTAATGAGGACAAATGACAAAAGGGACCCAATAATCTGACTCAATGGAGAAGTTATTTCCATGAGAGGACACTTTCTTTCAGTTCCTCTTCGTTTCCTTCCTGACTGCTGCCTCTATACTTCCTTCGAGGCTACCTTTTATGTGTGTGACAAACTCAAACTGTTCAGCCAAATCATCATTTACTGCAGTTCTTTTGCCTTTTCAGGCAGCACCATCAACAGGTATCTAGGAAAAGAGCTATATAGGTTTCACTTGGCACTGAACATTTTTAAGAAAGGAAAAGAAAGAGAAATCCTAAGTAGTAAAGGGCTACAAAATTGAAAACTACCACTTTTCTTTCTTTAGAAGAATTCAGGACTGTGGAAGAACATCCCTGACACCTTCAGCAGAATGCTTCTTTTAATTAGTGTTTATGTTACATTATTAACCTGATTCAAATTCTAAAATCAGTTGTTATTGGACTTTTTAAATTATGGAGAGAAATAATGATTTCTGGATAGTCTTGTGCCTAGCCTAGTGCTAGGGAGGATCAGGTGTAAATTGTTATTGAATAAACAGATAAAGATTTAGCTTTAAAGAAGTTCGTGGAGGGAAAAGAGAAGCAAGCATTTTTGAGATTCTAGTTCTCTTTAGAGTCATGAAAGAAAAGAAAATGTGTCAACCAAGAGGAATCAGCATTAACATGAGTCTCTCTTCCTCATAGCTGTCTCCTCTGTTATCCCAAGATTTCTGCTTTAGTAACCTGCTTAGAACCATTATCAACAGAATGCAAGGTGAGGATTGTCATTTTAGGGGCAAGGTATGATAAAGTTTCCTAACATCATACCGCTGTGTGATACTTACTTGGAAAGTCTCTTCATTGCTGAGTTAGGCTATATTCACTTTTTTCCTCTAAAATATTGCTGTAGTTGTGATGAGGTGCTCTTGAATTATGTTTTACATTGAAGAATGTTGACACCCTAATTGATAACTCTCTAAAATATCTGCACATTTCAAATATCTTTTTTTTTGGAAGTTCAGCCATGTTTTTAACTAGTGCCTTCTTCCAAAAAGAGAATTATATGAAACTCCAAATCATTATGTGTTTACACCTGCCTTTGCTGTAGATTTATTATCTCCCCCAGCAATATGGAGAAATGATGAGAGCATATGATCTGAATTTAGACTTTCCAGCCAGGGACTCAGGATTCTAGGAGGGAATGCTTCCTCACCTCGATAATTATTATCCCCATCCAGAAAAGTCATGAAGTCTGAGAGTAACATTCTAACACATAAGTTGGCATTATGGAATGCTTACTGAATACCAGGCTCTTTGCTAAATACTTTACATGAATATTCCAATGTAACCTCAGAGAATTACTACCATAGTCTAACAAAGTATTTGCTAGCATTATCCTTATTTTACTCATGCAGACACAGAGGCTGATAGAGGTGGAATGACAATAGTCACAGGCTACTAAGTATCATAGTTTCAAACACAGGCCTGTGTGATTCCAGAGCACACATTCTTTTTTTTTTTTTTTTTTTTTTTGCAGTACGCAGGCCTCTCACTGCTGTGGCCTCTCCTGTTGCGGAGCACAGGCTCCGGACACACAGGCTCAGCGGCCATGGCTCACGGGCCCAGCCGCTACGCGGCATGTGGGATCTTCCCAGACCGGGGCACGAGCCCGCGTCCCCTGCATCGGCAGGCGGACTCTCAACCACTGCACCACCAGGGAAGCCCCAGAGCACACATTGTTGTAAATACTTCACTTACTGTCTCTTCCCTCCTCCTCCACCTCACAATGCTGCCACTTCAGTCAGGCCATTGTACATTATTTTTTCCTTGCTTATTGCAATAGTTTCCCAACTTGTTCCTCTTCTATCACTGTTTCTACCTGTTTGCAGACCTAAGACACCCTCTGTGTTGCATTATCTTTACAAAATATGAATATAAACATTCACTCTCCTTCTTAATGTCCTTTTATGAATGCCTATCACCTACAGAATAAATATCAAATACTTCTAATCCTATTAATCCTATTTATTCAATGGTGCCCTGAATCCTTCAATGGCTGGCTTTTCTGAGAAACATTGCTGCAGGTGGTCCCATACTGCAGCTTCTCATATCTATGCTATGGACTCTGATGAACACTGTTGTCTGCTGGCAGGCACGTGACTTCAGTGGCAGATGGCCTGAGATATTCTGCTCTCTAGGAGCATTTTATGTCATGGACAGAATCCTAACCAATTCTTTTTTCCTGATGATTTTTAACATGGGAAACACAGAGAGAGTTGGAAACAAGTGAGTACCATTGAAATCCAAAGACCTACATGGAATGCATTTAGCAGAAGCCATAAAATCGAAGGGAGTATATCTTGAGTAAAGGGAAGTTATTAGCAGGAAGGAGAACCAGTCAGCAGTTGCTTGCTGGAATTCAAAATACAAAGGCAAAGAGAAGCTGAATCCTAGGAGCGTAGTAGGCTATCAAGTCAGCTCTCACATCTTAAAAGTTGTTTTTCTTGTGAGTCCTGATATGCATCTGGTTGAGAAGGTTTCCCATGCTCTCTGATGGCTCATTGTATCCATTTTTATTTCTTAATATATTATTAATATAAACCCCAATTGTGTAATAATTGTGATTTGATATTCTCACTCATCTTTAATAATTGGACCCATGCCTACCTGTCCAGACTCAACCAGTACCACTCTTTTCAGTCCCCAAAGGTCCACTCATAACTCAAGAATTTTCCTGAACACACTGCTTTCCCATTATGTTGTTTTGTTGGACTACCCATTCCATTGCCTCCATTCATTTTTGAAATACTGTTCAAACATTTCTTCCTCCTCTTGTCATCTCCTGATACACTTGGGTGTTCTTGCTGTTGTGCTCCAGAGTTACACCTGACATTGCCTCTAGACTATGAACACTTTGAGGACAAGAACTATGTCTTCTTCATATGGGTACTTTTAGAAACCAGTACAATTCTTATATAATGTGTTTAATCAATATTTGATGAAGGAAGAAAAATGAGAAGAAAAGAAGGCAGGCAGCTAGGAAGGAAGGAAAGGAGGAAAGAAGGAAGGAAGGAAGGAAAGAAAGAAGGACATTATGAAATGCTACATAGTTACTCTTTCAATATCTTTGATACACATAAATGCCTAAAACTTGGTTTTCCTCTTCCTTTTTTGTGAAGCTGACAGAGGTGAAGTAGAGCCTTGAGTATGAAAGTAAATGAAGTGCGTCAGGAAAGTCAAGTAAATTCTTAAAGAAAAGAGAAATTAATATAGTTATAAGTCAGGTGCATGTCACAATATGTTCTGAATCCCAATAATTCCAATTTTTAAGTTTAATCTCTTAGCTCCTAAACAAAAATTTCAGATAATTTTTTTTAGGTCAAAGAGTATAGATTTTTAGTAAAGATGTTTCCTTATTCAAATAGATCTCCTTTATTAGGCAAGTTTTGAATAGGCAAATTTAGTAGTATCAGCAGGCATGGCTGGCCCTGTCTCCTTCCTGGATTCCTAGAAAGGACGTGTGATATACACACTGCAATGTGCACAAAGGAGCCACAGCTTTTGCCCTGAAATGACTTAGTGAATAAACTTGACTATCCCCTCCCCCTTTGATTTTACTAAGGTCACAAGGAAGGTCATGGAGACTCCTCCATAGCACTGAGAATATAGAAATGGACATTAGGTCATGTGTAGACAACATGGTGATACCATGGTCTTCCCATAAGCTGGAAGTGTCCTGGTCAAATTAGAATAGTAATTGCAATTTGTCTTCAAAAACAACAGCTATCAGTCAACTGTTCTAAAATTAAAATTGTCTTTTTGAAATGGCCAATGGTGGGCAGGATTGTGACCCCATGATCATTGTCCCCTGGTGTTTCACCTGTGAAAATGTTACATTATATGGCAAAATCGACTTTGCAGGTGAAATTAAGTTTATAAAAATTAAGGTAGAGAGATTTTCCTATGTTATTTGGGTAAGAATACCATGAACCTTTAAGAGCGGTGAGGTTGTCCCCCTGAAGTAAAAAGAGGCAAAAGATATGTGACTCAAGGATAGGAAAGATTGGAAGCATGAAAGGACTCAACCTATTACTGCTAACTTTAAAATTACTGAGGACACAGGCCAAGGAATGTGCATAGACTCTAAAAGCTGAGAAAGAACTCTGTATATGCAGCAAGGAAACAGGGATTTCAGTTCTACAATAGCATGGGACTGGATTCTGCCAAAAACCTGAATGAGCCTGGAAATGGATTCTCCCTTTGAGCCTCCAGAAAGGAATGAAGTATTGCCGATACCTTGACTTTGGCTTTGTAGGACTGGAAGCATAGAACCTAGAAGAGTCCAATCAACTTCTATTAATAAACAGGTGCTGTTTTAAGGTGTTATGTTCATAGTAATTTAATATGGTGTCAAAAAATGCATACCTGACCATACATATTTTGGTGAGTTATAATCAATGATTCTTTACCACAAATGAACGCCATCAAATGCCTTAGTGTATCTTTTCCAATTACTTTAACTTGCATTTACAGAAGTTTTGTTTTTAAAATTCTGCTATTATTGTGTGTTGTTTTCAAATGTCTAAGGCAGGTATTTGGTTACATGTGTTTGAAAATGTTCTAAGTTAAAATCACCGTGGTCATGCTCTGTGACTTGAGATTTGGTGATATAAATGCTCATTCTACTCTATTTACGTCTTTGAAGGAGAATCTTATCTCTGTACCCCAAACTCCCTTGGTGCATCTCCAAGTGGAGACCAGTTGTCCTTCTGTCCAGGTATATGTCATCATTAGGTCTTGTGCATTCTCGCACTGATGCCAAATCAACTTCTAGTGTGGCTTATTGGTAAAACATGTGGACCTGTCCTTGACATATAGCTTAATTTAAAAGCTACGCTCCAAGTAACCTCTGAGGGAGAATGACCTCAAATTCCCTGCTCATCAATACTCATAAGAAATTAAGTGAGGGAAACATTATTTGTCAAAAATTAGTTAAAGGATAGGCAAATTATCCATTCTTCTAGATAATCCAAAAATCTATTCCTTGATTCATTCAATAATTAATTCAAGTTTGTTTTCTATTGAGCACCTACATTGAGGCCAAAAACTGTTTTTGTCATTGAGCTTTGTCCAAATGGACCAAATTTGTCCAGTGGACCAAACACACAAATCCCTGACCTTTGGGAATGTACAATCTAGAAAATAAACAAATATGCTAAAAAGCCACATCTGTTAATGTTAAGTATTCTGAAAAGCAATAAAACAGAGTAAGAGAAGAGAGTGTGAGGGTCAGGGGAGGTGTGTGCAGAAAGGCAAAGCCTTTCTGAAAATGTGGCTTTTGATCAGAAACCTGAATGGAAGTCATGCAGTTTACTAGGGGAAGAACATATCAAGTAGAGAGAACAGTAAGTGCAAAGGCCCTGAGGTGGGACCATGCATGGCATATTCAAAAAATAGCAGAGTAGTCAGCATGGCTGAGAAGAAGTGAGCTTGGAGGAAAGGTTGAGATAATAACAGAGATTCTATCAGGTAGGGCTATACAGGCCATGGGAAGAAACCTGGATTCTGCTTAAAATTTGACGGAAGCCAGTGGATAGTTTGAAGCAAGGTAGTGACATGATCTGAGTCATTTATTAAGTGGTCACCTTGACTACTAACTAGAGAATAAACATAAAAAGAAAAAAGGTGGAAGTGTTCTTGAAAAGAGATCACAATGGCTTGGTCCAGGCTTATGGCAATAAAGAAGTGAGAAATGGGGCTTCCCTGGTGGTGCAGTGGTTGAGAGTCCGCCTGCCAATTCAGGGGACATGGGTTTGTGCCCCGGTCCGGGAAGATCCCACATGCCGCGGAGCGGCTGGGCCCGTGAGCCACGGCCGCTGAGCCTGCGCGTCCGGAGCCTGTGCTCCCTAACGGGAGAGGCCACAACAGTGAGAGGCCCGCGTACCGCAAAAAAAAAAAAGAAAAAAGAAGTGAGAAATGAAACAATTAAAGGCATCTTGAAAGAAAGCATAATAGAAATTATTAGCGTGAAATATAAAAGAAAGAGAGGAATTAAAGGTAACTCTCAGGTTATTGGCCTTAACATATTAAATAATAGACTGACTTTTTCCCAAGTAGGTGATCTTAGGGAATGAGCAGATATGGGGGTCAAACCAGTTTTTCTTCTTTGGCATGTTAAATTTGAGATGCTTATTGAGCCTATCAGTTTCAATGTTGAGTCTGGAGCTGAAGAGAGAAGCCAGTGATAGAAACATTTTAGGGCGGTCCATATAAAGATGATATTTAAAGTCACCAGGCTGGATGAGGTTACCAAGGGAGTGACAGTAGTCAGGGAAAGGGGGAGTTTCACCGGCCAAATCCTTCGAGGAAGATCCAGCAAAGCAGTCAGAAAAAGAGTGGCTTTATAAGAAGCCTGTTGATATTATGTAGAGTTATTCTCCATAAGTTGAGCTTTAGTATTAAGCTACTGGTGAGCACTGGTTGAAGTTCCCATATTGTTTTTGAAGCCCTGTGATGGAAAGTTCTTTCTGGTCCGAGAACCATGCCTGGTTGTATTTCTCCTGAGAAATTATTATCAGTATTATTATGGATGTTGTGAATCACAAAATAGCTTGAAACACCCCTTTTCCACTTGCTTCTGAGAACGTTCACTAAACACTCCAGCAAATGTAAAGTCCCTGAGGGAGGACATTGTATGTACGGATCTCACTTCTGCCTTCATCTTATCTTTCCTCCTGCTGTTTTACCTCCGTTCTATTCCCTGAACCATGTATTCTTTAATTTTACTTTATTACATTGTGAGTTTACAGATTTATGTAAGTTATATTACCTCCTCTCTGGAACAAAAATAAAACAATAATATATTTATAGATAGTAGAGGACAGATAGGTAGATAGATAGATAGATAGATTTAAACACATCAAGAATCATAAATTTCAGTGGCATTTTGCAGGAACTGTACTCTTCGGTGGTGTTTTGCAGCAGAATACCAGCAGGTCTGGGTCTCTGGTAAAGAAACTCACCGCTGGCCAGTCTATTGCGTGCATTATAGTAAAACAGATGCAAGTTACAGTCCATAGCCCTCTTTCCTATACAATTATCCACTTGCCTTTATTTTCTCTACACATATTGAAATCTGAAAACTAGGCTGAAGTAAACATTAGGAAAATTTCTACAGTGAGTTTGACTTCCCTTGAGCCATGTGCAGATGAGCTTATTTTATACATATATATTTATATAAAATCTGCTTTCATAATACACATTGGTCAAAATGCCTTTGTTCCAAAAAAAAAAAAAAAGTCATATGTGCACTCTACCGAAAAGTTCTGACAGCTATTTTTCACTGTATGTTCAAACAAACAAAGGAGACAAGAAGAGAAACTAAAGATTATTTTTAATGATAACAGGCCAAAACCTCACCTCAGAATTACACATGCACAGGAGTTGTGTACATGTCTGAGGGAGGCTCTCTGCCACTTGAAATCAAATTATTTTTCAAATGAATGCCATCAAGACTTAAGTTCGGAGATCCTTACATCAGGCCTCTTTTATAATACAGTGAAGTAAGGGCTGGGAAGTTAGGATTTTTACCAACCTATCTTTGATTTCCACTAAGTTTCTTGCATCACCCATTTAAATCTGGCCTCAGTTGTGCATCCTTTAAACATCTCCAGTTATAAGGTATACATTTCTTGCAAAGGGTAGGGTTGGAGGAATAGGGTAAGGGTCACATCTAACTTGACACTGTGGGCAAACTCTTTAATGCCTCTTAGGCCATGAATATTCAAAGTTAGCAATTGATCAAATCAGTTATCCAACACGTGGGGAAGAATTCAGACTGTCATAAACTTAGATTAATCCTGGGGATGAGAGTTTTTATTTCTTTACCAGGTAATTCAGGTCACCATTATAATCATTAGGATGCTTTAGTCTGCATCCCTCATTAAGCAGAAATAGTTTCTCCTTTATGGCATCTGTCACACAATACAGATCCCTTGCTATACGCAAGCTTGGAGAAAATATTTCTTTAGGTCTGACATGGATGAGGCACCCCTTTTGTGACACATTTTTGGCAGAGAAAACCAGCCTCAACAAACTAACTTCTTGCCAGGAATAGTGTGTACACACCTACGACCTCGAGCCTTATTACCACGCCCAATGATGATAATAATTTTAAGAACTGGGAATTATAAAGGCTTGTTTGGCAGCCTTTTCGTATTGTGAGTGATAAATCAAACTCACGCGGGGTGCTTGCCAGCAAAAAGTTCTTTCTTATCTGAGTAAATATATGAGGGTGGATCTGATACAGGCAAAGCAATTTGGGTAGAATATCATGACGGGTGCAATGGGTGGGCTTTTGTATTGTTTTATTGCCTTCCTCATTTGGGGTTTTTCGCTCACCCTCATTTGTCCACAAGCAGTGTCTGTGGCTTTTCCCTTGTGTAGCAGATTTTTTTTACCTTTTTTTCTTCTTCTATATTAACCAATAAAAATAAGAGAAGCATTTTCTAAGCGCATCTTCCATCAGCCATTCCTCTCCATACGTGCATTGTAGAAGACTGCAAACATGAAGCAATGTTTTTCAGTCACCCTGATTTCAGAAGTGTGTAAATCCCCTTATTTCCTCCCTTTTACACTGAGCTCTCATTTGGACACTTATAGTTTGCATTCTCAAATGCCACCTGTTGAAAATAAAAGTCCCATGACATTTGCAAATTCGGGTTCATCCTGGTTTAGCTTTACACAGCAGTCTAATTTCACAGTGCTTAGCAATTACTTTTATTAGTTACTCCACCCAACAACCCTATGATGTCAGGAACTTCATCTCTTCCTCTGTCTTGATCTCTCCCTCTCATTCTTTTTCTCTCTCAGGCTCTCTTTTTTACACATACAAACACAACAAACATCCATTTATTATCCTTTGAATTATTTTAGTGAATCTTTAAATGTGTCCCAAAATATTCCATATGACTATAAATAGCAAATGTCTGAAAAGATATTCTCTGTATGGATGGGAGCAGCTGAGGCACAGGGAAATGGAGATATTTTTCTAATTAGAAATGTGTTGTTTTAGAAGCAAGTTACACAGGAAGTTAGAAAACTTACAGTCCTAGCTGTGTGGCTTTTAGCAATTCATGATTTCTCTGCCAGCCTCAGTTTCCTCCTTGGTTAAAAGGAGGCAAGTGAATGAGTCCCGCAGTGTCTCAGACATGTGGCTCTGTAGTTAGATTTTCCAGGGACACATGTGAGGTCAGGGAGGGATTTGTCTGGGGACTCAGAGCCGGCCCCCAGGCACAGTGTTCTTCCGGCTGACCACACACTCTCCGCTAATGAACTGAGGGGAGGAGCCGTGAGGCTGCATGTTTCGGCAAAACTGGCTTTGCATACTTAAAATGCACACCCCATGAAAAGTTAACTTTGTTTAAAAAATCTTTTTTAAGCTCTTCGAGATGGATTTCTTCCTGTTATTGTTGAAGACTTGCTTTCTATGGTCATTTGGTAAATAAATGGCTTTAAGGAGGAAGCAAACCGCTGTGCTTTGATTTTCTTCTGCCGAATTTATATGTTAAATTTCAGCCACGTCGTGTACTAAAAACTTAGAGCTTCAGATGGTTATAGGGAACCAGGAATTCTTAAAAGGGGCAGGGCAGGATGTCCTCTGCCATCACTCACTGAGTCACAGAAGACAAATGCCTTTTCAGGAGTTCTGTAGTTGTGATTTCACTCAAGTTTCAGTGGTTCTCAACCACTTCTCTAAATCCGAATGAAGAAGCAGACACCAGGACTGTGTGAATTAGGATGAAATGCATTCTGATTAAGAGCTGAAAGTGGCATTTGCTGTGAATTTACAAAACTTTGCAGTATCATCAAGATATTCAGTACACAGGGAGCAGCATATCCTCAGAGACAGGACAGAAACCCCCAAACCACACACCCTCTCCCGTGCCCAGGTAGCAGCCTACCATATTTGTATTTAATTACAGTCTATTTCTTTTAGCATCTTTGCCTCCTGGTCAGCCACCTCTGGGTCTCTGGAAAGGAAGGCCTTCCACAGAGCATGCTCCTTTTACAAGTGCTGTGACAAGATTGTGTTTCCATTCCAAAGAGTTAATCCCAAAGTGAATTCTTTGCGTGTGTAATTTAATACTTCATAACTGCTGAAAATTGGAGTCCACATAATTTATTTTCTTTGGTCGGGCACATTTGCCTCATGCTTGGCCGGGGCTGACTTCAGAAAGACACACCTAAAGCTCTCAAGTGTCCCAAGTGGCCCATGTCAGTTGTACAGAAGGATTGTGGTACTTGGCCGGAGCCCAAGGATTAGGTGTTCCTGAGAAGGATTTTTTGGCTCTACAAAGCCCTAGCATGTCATGGGAATAGGCTGCACTCCCTTTTCCCCCTTGAAGGCCACATATCAACGGGATATCTAACCACTCAGAGACAGGCTTTACACAAAGGTATACATTAAAATAAATAGAACATGCAACCAGAAAGAACCGAAAGAGAGGGAGGAATTGCTAAGTGGAGACAGGAAACAATTGCTTCATTGTTGGGGCCGCGATCTTAGAATTGCAGAGTGCAGCTCCATCTACAGGACTGTTCGCAAAGCTGGAGCTTTTGCCTGAAAAGGCAAGACAGAACTTTGCATGCCATTTTAATCCAGCTCACCCAGCACGGGCTTTACCTAACTCACAAAAACCCTCCTTTTTACTGAAAAATAATTGTCCCTCTTTGATGAGAGGAACTGAGAGCACAGCCTAGAGATAACAAGTGAGAGGAGAAAGCTGTTCAAGGGGGCTTTCATTTAGCTCCTTTTTCTTACTTTGGCAGTAAATATTCTTCTCGTCCTTGCAATACTCATTTAATCTCTTTCTTTCCTTTTCAACAACTTCCTCTCATTTGGTTTCCTCTCATTATTCTTGGGTTTGGGAGGGGGCATGTGTATTTTCCCTATTCAAGCAAAATAGAAGGCTGTGTTTGTTTGAACACCCTTCTTGTACTTCCTGGCAAGCTTTTGACTTTAAAGAAGGTTCAGGTTTTTAGGTTTAAAGGAGCTGAAAAACTTTAAAGTAATAATTAAAGCCAACTCTGTAAGTGCATGTTTTCCTCTCCCACCCCCCCACCCCCCCGTATTTTAAAACCCTTGCCTGCCAGTGCAGTGGCTGCTGTCTGATGCTATTTCAACAGGAGACCTGAGTTTCAGGACAAGATCCAGGCCATAGGGGAGACTTGATGGCTCGGGGAATTAGTAATGGGATTTGGAGTCCTTCATTTCTAGGTCACTGGTTTGAATACAGCCCAGGTCAGTAACGACTGAAAGTTGTTACCACCCGATGTCTGCTCTTCCCACAGTGATCTGAGGTTGCCCGCCGCTCAGTCCCCGAGTGCCTGTGGCACATCTGCTCTAATGGCATTCATTGACAAGTTGGCTGTTAGAACTTAGGCCTAAATGTGAGGCAGACCGCCTCAGCCATGTGCAGAAATAGAGGCCACGCTCTGTCTGGGCTGCCTCTTCAGGGGATAATACAGAATGAGAGAGACAGAGAGAGTGATAAAGCTCTTTTGCCTTTCTGATGATTCTGTGCCCTGGTTCATCTATCCCACGTACCCTAAGACTCCTAGGCATTGGATCCTCAGTCCCTCAGGTGAGGTTCACGGCTACAGAGCGCCAAGTTTTCAAGTACTCCAAATGTGGATGTTTGGAGAAAGCTGACTTAAAAGATCTGAATTGGGATTACTTTTGTTTGTTTGTTTCAATTTCTAGAGCCAAATAAAGATGGCCCTTTTAAGATAATGCTTGCTGGATCCCAAATCTGTGCTTACTGAAGTCTGGGGGAAAAGAGGGCTATTTCTTGGGGTTACATTAATAGAGGGTATGAAAAAGTAATTGCCACTTTGTTTCTTTGTTTTGTAAGAGGAGAAATGCTTGCTGCAAGAGGGTGCAGAGAGGAGTGGAGACTGTGGAGTTTCAAGGACAATACAATACGTTTGCAGTCTCCGGGGCCCCCTTCAGCCAGAGTCCCCGTCTCTTTCCTCTTCGCTGTGTAGTCGACTGGCTGCAGAGCTCAGTGCAGTTAAAGGGAGGAGCTGGCCGCCTGGTGGGGACCAGGCTGCTGCAGGGAGGAGCTGAAGCGACTTACAGATTTGCATCCGTCCCTGGGCCCAGGGCTGCTCCGTCTCTCCAGGGGGACTGCTTCCCTTCCTGATGTGGAGGTGAAGCCCACCCCTAAGAAAGAATCACGTATTTATAACCAATTAAGAAATTACAATCACATAAAGACCCATTTATATCAGACTTATATTTAGATTTCCTTTTCAGACAAGTGGGTTTTTAACAGCATTGATTTTTTAGTAAGAAGCCAATTATAGGTGCTTACCACATTGCTCAGATACTGCATGAGAAGTTTTAACTAGAGAGTTCAGTTAAAGAGGGCGACGGAAAACACAGCCTGCTTATACCATTTGTTTCTCATTTACTACTTTCGTGTCTACTTTTATTCGTCTTGGTAGTGTTGTTTTTTGTTTTTATTTTATTTGTTTTTTTGTTCATCATGCTTCCAAGACTATTTACTCGCTTTTACTCTTTCATTTTATTTTTTTTAAGAAACATCATCTTCTACGTTTTTGCCGAGAATTTAGAAAACCCCTGTGGCTGATGTAAGGAGTTTTATTTATTTTATTTACTCCTCCATGCAGATCCTGTTGCCCACCAAGCTCTACTTCTGACACTGGAGGCAGTCCGACAGTGACAGTGATTTCCCAGGGTGGGTCCCTCCCAACCCTTGGCACCATCCCTAGTTCCCACACCACCTGCAGGGCCTGAGCCAGTGGTTCTTTGTGTGCCATCCATTTTCTGCCTTTTCTTAGGGGAATACAAACAGTAACTGATTTTATTATTCTGGGAATCACAGAATCCAAGAGTTAGATGGAGACTTAAAGGTCATCTTCTTCACCGATTTCTCTCCAAATGAAGATCTGAGTTCTCCTTGAATACCTCCTGAAAAGGAGGGTCCCTTCTCTCGGAAGCAGCCTGTTCCATATTTATTTAATATCAGACAAGTCAGGAAATGGAGCTACAGCAGTGAGAAAAATTGCCTTTATAAAGTCTGGAGTCAAGGGGAAGGGTAGCAGAATATGCAGCCTCCAAATACAGCACTTTGTCATATTGATTATTTTGAGCAGTAGGCACTTGAAAACCAGCAAATGCAGGTAGAAACTTTCTCTGAATTTCCCTTATGGACCTAAAGACGAATCTTTCAAAAGGAATTCAATTGTCATAAATCCCCTCCCCAAGAGTTTCATCAACCACAGAATATTAACACTTGTCCCAGGAGGTGAGTCTAGAATTTGACATCACACCCAGACAAATTTGTCACAAACTATCACATCTCCCATCTGTTCTTCTAAGGGCCCATTCATTCTTTGTAAAAGTCATTTACGCTCCCATAAGAGGCCTCATATTTAAGCTTCAATCCTGAGCCATCTCCAGAGTTACTTTTATCCCCATAGATATCTCCAATGTTTACATGAAATATACATGTTAATATATTTGTGTGTTTTTTTTTCTTGTCCATCTGTCTTCTAGTACATGGGTCTTAGCCAAGAACTGAGAAGGGTAGAGAGAAAATTATTTTTTCTCCCCAACACAATTATAGAAGAATCAACAAATAATTGCAAAGATGTTAAATGTTGATCAGCTTGGACCACTACCATCTTTCCTAGGTTGAACCAAAACCCACATGCCATTAACACCCACTCGTGTCCTCATGTGATATTTTTTCACATGTTGGCTCTTGGGGACAGTAGATGACTTACCGCACACGTCAGGGATCTTATTTCTTTAACTCCTGCAGCTCCGAGAACTTGACAGGAGTTGGCTGTTCCATGAATACCTGGATCCATCAGAAATGTCAGCTATGTTCATGGTGGTAGGACTTTGAACCTAAAGGAAAAAATTGTGCACCTCAAGTTGCAGTGACTGTTGGCACCCAAACTATCACTTCCATATTTTGAAGAGTAAATGAGATCAACTTTGCAAGATTTCAAGGGGAAAAAATAAGTGGTATGAAATACCTGCAGCTATGGCTTAGGTTTCCTCCACCCATTTCTTTTTTATTCTTCTGGTTTGAAATATCTGATTTTGCAAATTTCCCTATGGAAAAATTTGGTAAGGAACATGGGAACCTGAACACTTGAATGTTGTAACAGTTATGATGGAATAGTTTTACATAATAAATTTAGTAACATTGAAAAGCTACAAAAAAAACCCATAAAAGTGATTAAATGATGACCTATAGGGAAGAGAGAGGCCATGGGTAGAAAAAAGGATTTCCTAATATGTAAATTTTAATTGATTTGATTTTGAACCATTGACATAGTATTAACTATTCACAAATGACATACCATTTAAAATGATTTCAAGATTGTTACCATTATTTTAATAATGATAAAAACTAGAACAGAGGGCTTCCCTGGTGGTGCAGTGGTTAAGAATCCGCCTGCCAATGCAGGGGACACAGTTTCGAGCCCTGGTCCGGGAAGATTCCACATGCCAGGGAACATCTAAGCCCGTGTGCCACAACTACTGAGGCTGTGCTCTAGAGCCCGAGAGCCACAACTACTGAGCCCGCATGCCACAACTACTAAAGCTTGCGTGCCTAGAGCCCATGCTTCACAACAAGAGAAGCCAATGCAATGAGAAGCCCACTCACCGCAACCAAGAGTAGCCCCTGCTCGCCACAACTAGAGAAAAGCCCGTGCACAACGAAGACCCACTGCAGCCAAAAAAAATTAATTAATTAAAAAAAAACTAGAACAGAAAAGAAATAATAAGATAAAAATATTTTTCTCAGCCTTCAATTTCGAAAGAGTATAACAATATCCTCCAAAGAATAGCAGAACTTTTAAACTTTGCTATTATATCCAACCCAAAGCACACCCCAGGCAAACAAAATTACTTACACAGTTTATAGTCAAAACCATGAAGAAAGGAAACCAAACCAAATAAACAAAAAACCCCAAATAACCAAAAAACAACTTCTGAGTCTGCAAGATGAGATTCCAAGCTCCTGCATCTTCAGACAGACTTCCTTGGGCTAAAGATGTAATCTTAGGGAAGAACAGGATCAAGGAGAAAAGGTCCTTGTACCCATCTTCCCTTTTGTATTCTCCTGTGACTTGCCATCGGATTCAAGATGTAGAATTACAGTTCTGCAAGTCTTTTATCAGATGTTTTATTCATAACATCAAATGTTTATGGCTAAGTGTGTGAGAAATGAAAATTTCCACATATATCGTAGTGGTGAATAGCAAGACACCAGTGTTACATCGTCCTGAGTTCTACTCCGGCTTTGTCATAAAGTAAGTTGCTCAAATTCTTTAACCCTTAGTTTCCTCATTTATAAAATGAGGATGATGATCATATCTATACATCAGGGCAGTTACGTAAATGAAATGATATATTTTAGGCCATTAGCAAAATGGTTCTCACACACTAAATGCTCAATAAATGTTAGTTATTACTTGTATGATTCTGCTCAGAATTATAATAATAATTATTGTTGTATTACATATTATCATGGTAGTTCTTAACATCTCAAGTTATAATTCTCCTGAGAAGTCTTATATAGTCAGGCTGTGGTTTGCGTGTTTTTCTTTGGCCTTCTCAGCATCTAACCCCTGGCTTCAGGTAGCAGCATAACCACTCAGCCACTCTCCATCTGTATGGTTCTGTGGTGCTGACCCAAGCACCCAATTCCAGATGCGTACTCAGAATCAGGACCAGCTAATCATACTCCAATTCTTTGGCAACAATCATTGAGTCAAAAGATGAGCATGAGACCCGAGTCTGGCCAATAGGATTCAATTCAGAGGTGTTTTAGGACTTTTGTTTGTCTCCTTTATCTTCCCTTGGACCTTATATTAAGTAGTTGCAAGTCTGAAGTTGCTGAGTGCCACCTGGTGTCATTCATAGGTCTGGATAACTGGGGACTCCATCCAGAGACTACTCTTGGTCTTGGGCTGTGCCTTTCCATGAGAGGCCAAGGGGATGTGCCCTTCTGAAGCCCACCCCTTTCCTTCTGTACCATGCTCTTGGTACCAAAAACCTGGAACTTTCTGCCAAACAGCTATCTGTCAACTTTCAGGGATTATAATAGCCTTTTCCCTCGGCTCCATCTTTGGGGAAAGGGCAAAGGACTTCAGGCCAGAGGCCCCCGTTTTACACAAGCCACAAGTGTAATTTTCAGGACCTGCAAGTGTTTGAAACATGCTTAAGGACACTACTTGCAGAAAGTATTCTGAGGGTGAAAGCAACAAAGAGAAAAGCAGAGTCTATGAACAAAGACAGAGGACCGATGGGTTCCTTGTAGTGCCAGATCCTCTGTGTGTGAAGCAAGACTGACCTTTGCACTTCTGAGTTCCTGAATCAGTCAGTGAGTTTGGTTGTCTTTTCTGTCATTTGTAACTGAGAGAGTTCTATCTCGAGACGCTTGTCCTTGCTACTCCGTCCTGCATTTACATTTCTTTATCTGTGATAATACATCACTAACAGTATTCTGAAATTTATTATACTTTTTATTTACTGAATGCAAGGGAGTTTTTCTTCCTCAGCTAGATTTCTAAGGACATGTGCAAGCAACACAAGAGGATGGAGTTTGGACTCACTCTGTGTGATGGACAGTGTGACCAGGGATGAAGTAGTTAACTTCTCTGATCGTCAGTCTCTTCCTCGGTAAAATGGAAATAAGGTTATTTAAAGTTCTAGGATTGCTAAAGGGATTACATGAGATAATGCCTATGAACAGCCTAGTACACACTAGGTATTTAGTAAATTCCTTTATTATTTCTTTGAGGGCAGTGGGTTTAGGAGTTAAGCCCTAACTGCTGCTGCAACTAACTGATACCCATTTTAACTAACATAAGCATTAGGGCTTTTTGTATTTTTCATAGCATTGGAGTATCTCCTGGAAAGGGATATAGGTAGGCCTGGGTAAGCTGGTAGCAGAGACTCAGAAACCACCTCTCCATCTTTTGCTGATCTCTGCACCTTACGCTAGTCTTCATTCTTGCTGCAGTCTGGCTTTTTCTCATTCTCAAGTCTACAGTGAGGTACAAGGATATCAACAGGCTTGATTTTTTATCTCCTCTATTCAAGAGAGCATCTAGACTGAAATGGGATTTCTTATTTTTATCTCAGATTCATAGACAAGATTCTGATTTCCTCAAATTGGACCAATCAAATGTGGTTAGGCAACAGGTAAAAATTATATTAACTTGGTGCCTTCTACAGTAACATATGGTTGAAGTGAAGGGCAGGAAAATTCCCAAAAGATAAGGGGAAGGGATACCATAAAGAAGATATATTAGGCTTGCAAACCAGTGGCATTAGGCTACATGAATAATTTAAAAAAAATTTTCAGAATCCCTTCCCTTTTGAACAAAATGTTGAATGCATGCGAGTACACAATTATTTCCTCTGTTGAACTTCTAGAATGGACCCACAAGCAGAGGGACTGAGTGGTTTTCCATTAGTACACAGCAGGGGAAAAAATCAGCAACAAGATCTGACCTCTTAGCCCCTTAGTATGATCCCAAGAATCTTTAACTCAAATATTTATCAGGGCTTCTTCTTTAAAAGTGACCATGTCAATCTTTAGTATACGGCTGTTATAATGATGATATGGACACATTATGTATGAAAAATGGTTAGCTCAACATTTGCGGTGACTCATTTTCACGCGTTAATAATCTGACCGTTTAATTAAAATATAATGCCAGAGGGTCCCAATCCACAAGGCAGAATGACCTAGAGAATGTCCTGTCATTGAGAGGTAAGAAGGGGATGAGAAAGGAATTGCTCAGTGACAGGTTGGTCACTTTTATATTTGTATATGTACCTTAATGTAACTGAAATCTAAGTGTGCCCTAGCCCAGGGTTCCCACCTGGTAGGATTTCTAGCTTTAAGTATGGTATTTATTTATTCTTTTGCATTCTTTTGATTTCCATGGGCTGTTGAATGCACTAATGCACTGCAATGCAATGTGCAAACTTCAGGTGGAAGGATTTGGCACTTCTTCAGCTTCTGAAAAGACACCACCATCTCAACAAACCAGACAGACCCACACTCTGAAGGTTGATTTCTGGGCCAGTGTGACCAGCAAGTCTACTTCACAAGAGGGACACAGTAGTTCAGAAACTTACAGTGAAGAGTTTTCATGTTCAGCTCAATTCCTAGTTTACAAAGGCCCTGATCAAAAACGCATTCTAAATTAGAATTAGTTAGTGATCCAGGTCTCTAAAGCCCAGGGACTAGAAGAGAAGATTTCTTAATTACACCAGCAGGGGCTTGGTTTCTATTCTTAGTGCAGCTAGGTAATGTGGTTATGTTTGTGGTGTGTCCTGTTTTTGCCTTGGCAGGGACAACTTTCAATTCGTTGTGGGATAGAGGAGGCCAGGGGAGGGTCTCTCAAGTTTGATCTTCTTCCTAAATGGATGTAATGAACCTTTTCAAAAACAACACAACCATGTAAGTCTTATTGTGCTATGTTTTAGGCCTGTCAGATTGAACTATATTTAATACATGCAGCTATTAAAAGAAAGTATAACTTGATAAGAATTTGGAGTCTTCTTTATTTCCCATTCAGTGAATCTCAGTACACATCCGTCACTGAAAGTGGTTCATATTGGAGCTTTCAGGCTACCCTGATGGAAAAGCAAGGAACAATTATCAGAATATCCACGCTGCAGAGAAGTTTTCTGGCAGAAGTCAGTGTCTGAAAATGGGGAATCTCGGTGTGTCCGTCTTTTCCTGTATGAGCACCGTGTGTGTGCTTATTTTCCAGAGAGGAAGGACTATGTGTTATGAGTCAGTTTCCACCAATTTCTCTTTTTCTGACTGAAAGTTGAGTTAATTGTTCTGAACTACTATAAATTCGTATGCAAGCCCATGTCCTTGTAATTTGTTTGATTTATAACTTCTGGCTATCTCCAATATTTCAGAAAGTACAACAGAGCATAGTTTAGTAAGAAAATACAGATTCCTTAGTTGGTGAGTTAAATAAAGTGCCCAAATCCTTTAACTTGTTAAACTATGCAGTTTAAAAATATGAAATGACCCACAATGAGGCAAAAAGTAAATTGCCTAGCATCATGAAGTTAATGGACACTCCTCAAAAACATGGATTCAATGCCAAACTGTTTATTTTCAATCATTAAAATATCTGATTCAGGGACTTCCCTGGTGGCGCAGTGGTTAAGAATCCGCCTACCAATGCAGGGGACAAGGGTTCGAGCCCTGGTCTGGGAAGATACCACATGTCACGGAGCAATTAAGCCCGTGCACCACAACTACTGAAGCCCGAGTGCCACAACTACTGAAGCCCACACACCTAGAGCCCGTGCTCTGCAACAAGAGAAGCCACTGCAATGAAAAGCCTGTGCACTGCAATGAAGAGCAGCCCCCTCTCGCCGCAACTAGAGAAAGCCCGTGCGTATCAATGAAGACCCAACGCAGCCAAAAATAAGTTAATTAATTAATTAAAAAAGAAAAAAATATCTGATTCATGTGACAATGTTCTTCTGTGGAAAAAAAAAAGTGAAACAAAAAAATCGATTTATATTCTTACCCATTTTCTGATCAGTCTACTAAGAAAGAAGAAGCTGTAAATCCTTATAACAGAACAAAACAACATTTTGTCTTTTTGGTAATCCTGATGGATTTTGTCAAAGTGGGATTAAGGCAAGAGGTTGTTTCTTGGCAGGAGAATCCTGGAAGGAAAAAGTGCCTGAAACTCTGCATCGTTGCATTCATATCTGGTCAGGCTGCCTTATCAGAATTCAAACTTTCATGCTGGGAAACTGCTCTTTCTTTGGTACCTTTTTTGCCAGAATTCAACTCTAACAACAAAAGTTTATAAACAATGAAAATTCCAGCTGGTTGACATCAGCATCATGAAGGTTTCTCTTCACACTGATACAAATATTTACCCTGAGCTCTGGCAAAGCTTTCCTTGCCCATGTCACCCTTAATCATACATTTTTCCTTGATTGAGTTATGCTTTCCAGTACGTGATTTGCTCTGGTTTACTTTTTAACACATCCCAGAGGCTTCGTCAAAATCAACTCTGGGCAGGCTGTGTCATTTGGTAGCTGCCAAACATGTTATTGAGAAGGAACTTGGCAAATATCAAAACAGTCTTTTCTAACTGCTCTAATAAATGTGTTTGTTCTTTTTGACCACCATTTACTTTTTAGGTCCCTCATACCCATAAAGCAATGAGCCAAGAAAGTAAGCAGAGATGTACTCCATTCCCTTGAGGGAATGTGCTGATTTCTCCTCCAGGTACCTTATTGCAAAGAAGTTGAAAACTTAAAAGGTTTCATCAATGACTCTTTATTTCCTTCAAGAAGACACAAGGGTTATTTTCAAAAGGTTAAAACAACAGATTGATGTACTCTGTAACTGTCGAAAAGTCTTCTAGAACAAATATTTGCCACACCAAAGTGACTCGTGAAGGGATTAGCACAAAATATTGCAAATATTTCTGTAAAGCTTCCCTTGCCAAAATAAAATGTTTGGGTTCTCTGCACTGAGTGCTTGCAAAATCCTTGTAAAGTGCAAGAATAGGGCAGAATTCAGGGGAGTTTGCTTCTCAGTATTGAACTATTTGATTAAACAGGTGATGGTGTCTTACCTGAAAGAAATATAATTCTTTCCATTGCAGCCAGTTTACAGTTTTATTGCACTTATGTTTCAAAGAAATCTCATCATTATACAAAAGCCATATACGCTCCATGTGTTACTACACTACCTCCTTTGGAAAGAACATGAAGTAAGCCGTGTGAGCTAAGCAATCCTTTCTTTTGACTGGACCAGTTTAAAAATAAATCTCAGGCACCCCAACGTTTAGTGCAGCCCTGTTTACAAGAGCCTCGACTTGGAAGCAACCTAAATGTCCTTGGAAGGAAAAAATGGATAAAGAAGATGTGGTACTTATGTACAATAGAATATTACTCAGCCATGAAATGAATGAAATAAGGCCAGTTGCAGCAACTCAGATGGAACTTGATATGATCGTACTAAGTGACATAAGTCACACAGAGGAAGAGACTTATCATATGATATCACTTATAGGAGTAATTAAAAATGGATAAAAGTGAACTAACTTACAAAACAGAAACAGAGTCACAGATTTAGAAAACAAACTTATGGCTACCAAAGGGGAAAGGTGGGAGGGGGGGGAGGCATAAATCAGGAGGTTGAAATTAGCATGCATACCCTTCCATAGAGAAAATAGATAACCGATAAGGACCTACTGTATAGCACATAGAACTTGACTCAACACACTGTAATCACTGGAAAAGAATATATGACTGGCAAGAATCTGCAAAAGAATATATAGATGTCTCTCTGTAAGTGAATCTAGTGGATGTACACCAGAAAGAAACACAGCATTGTAAATCAGCTATACTCCACTGTAGAATAAAGATAAATTACAAAAATAAATAAATAAATCTCAAAAATGAGATGGAATTCCCATCTCTGGGGCATTCACAGTTGTTATTTTTGTTATCATAGTTGTTTTTTTCTGTGGTCCCCAGGATATATGCACATGCACATACACTCTCACTTATACTCACAGTACTCTATACTTTACCTAGAGAGTTTTATGTTTTCCCTTTGTCAATCTTCAGATTTATCTGACTAGCCAGAGGTGTGTATCTGCCTGAGCACATTGAAAATGCAGTAATTTGTAACAAAATCTACCTAATGTGATTGTTAATAGATAAATAGTTTCAACACCATGGCAAATAATTATTATATGCTAAGTGTAACCAACTTAGTTGAGAACTTGGAATTTAATAAGATGTTCTCCTTACGGCCGTGGGAAAAGTAGCAGCAATTGATTGCCCATGGAAGCCCGTCATTAATTCTTCTGTATCAAAAGGAGTCACTTTTAGTGCAGAGAAATGAAAAGCATACACTCTGAATAGGCCTTAAGGATTTAGAGCAACTTCCCAAATTCCAAACCAGGCCTGATCACAGGAAAGCAGGAAAAGCAACAGCCTGTCCTGTTGCTAAAGATCAATCTCTACCAGAGTGAAAGGAAGACTTTATCCCCACTTTACAGGCCAAGGGAAGAGGACTGGAAAAGGTTCACTAACTTGCTCAAGTTAATTTAACTGGCGAATGGAGATTAGAGATCAATTTGAGCTTGACAGATAGGCCCCTGTTGTTTATCTATGTCACTTGGTGTGCCCACTGGAGTGACCCGGTGGGCCAGATCCAACCACATGTGCACAGTTCCTTAGTCTGCTTTGAGCCATTGGGTAGATTTAACTCAAATGGATACCCAGTTAACCTCACGTATCTGTTGGAATCTACTATAATGCTCAAGTTGTGGAGATTTACTGGGAAATAAAATTTAAAACGGGTCCTCTGTATTCCGTCTGTGCTCTGTGGCATTCCAGGATTCTGAAGAGGGAGTTAAGAGCTCTTACTGTAGACAACATGGGGGCCAAAGAGGAGACTCTGGACAGCTACACCTGCTCTGCCCTAAGCTGTACCAACCTTATCTTTTGATTTTACTTAAGCAAAGATTGACATTATTGAAAAATAAAGTTTTAAACCCAAGAATTTCTATGGCTCGGATATTTGAGCATGTTAACTATATTTTAAAATTCTTTTTGATCCAGACCATGACTTTCATAAAATTATAATTTTTGCCTGTCATCTAAAAGCCCATAAAGTCAAAACACCTTGTTAGTGATGAGACTAATGCTCCATGTAAACCTGGTTTATGCTCAAATTTCCAAGTACATTAAGTCCCCTCCATACGAACGAGTTTTGTTCCTATAGTGTGTTCGTAAGTCCAACTTGTTCGTAAGTTCAACAAAGTTAGCCTAGGTACCCAACTAACACAATCGGCTATATAGTACCGTACAGTAATAGATTTATAATATGTTCGCATCTTTGAAAGTTTGAAACTTGAAGGTTTGTATGGAGGGGACTTACTGTAGCTAGAAAATATAAACTACTCGAATATTTTTGTGCTTCAGTTAATGCAACAGATCTATCCCTGAAAATAATGTGTATAATTTGCTTTCATATACACCAGTAAGATTGCTTGTTTCAGGGGCCATATTAATAATTTGAAGGATTGTTTTCTGTACCTTTGGTTTTTTATAAATTATACACAGATGTAGCCAGCAACATAGTAGTTCTTCCTTTAATTTTAATCTAATAAGGTCTACTGTGAAGACAAAAATATTATTTTTGTGATTTTAATTCTTTTCACAATTGTTCAGGGCAATGTTTACATCATGAGAATATATCTGGTTAGACCTATTGAACCAGAATTTCCAGAAGCAGGAGTTCTCTTCTGTACTGTGAAATCATGCCCAGTAGGTATTCAGTAATCAATCAGATTTGAAACCACTGATGTGACCTATTTTATTTTCAGATGTGAAAAGCTTGCCCTTCCTAAGGAGGTTAGTTCATCTTTGAATAAAACTTTCTAATTCTTTTAGGCACACCTTCGGCCAACGTGAGTCAAGATGCTTTCTTTCCAGGCACAAAATCAAGTGAGACTGGGGAGAGGAAACTAGTTTGGCTGCACTGTTGCCATTTCCATAAGTCTGTATGAATAGTACGTCAGCTATTTAGTCTGACACCACGCATGGAGGCTCGACTTCTCCCCTCACCCTTACACGAAGATGTCTCACTCATCTTCGTGTCTCCAGCCCTGTTCCTGGCACATTTGAGGTTCTCAGCACTTGTGTGTTTCTTATAAAAACAAATTAATGAGGGAATCATCCAAGTTTAATGGTTAAGAAACTCTTACTAGCCATCTAGTTTTTGTCTCCTTTTTGTTTAACCCAATTGCTTCTTAATTTTCAGACATTGATTTATCTTTTTCCTTTAGATTACTTGGTAGCATTTTGCTTTCTTCTCCTAACTTCACTTTTGATATCGTCCTGTAGTTCCCCGTTTCTTAACGAATCCCTTCTGAATCTTCTCTCACAGGCACAGCCAATCAATCATCCATCCTCTCCTCAGCTTCCCAGAAGACTGAGTCCTTAAAGTATAGACGCTCTCCTGATGCTGCTCCCAGACCGTGACCCATGCTGGCAAAGCTTCTGTTCCCATGTGGCTGCATGTTTCAGGAGGAGAGATACTAAAATGCAGGCAAGCACAAAGTCTTAATTGCTTACTAGTGGGCACTCGGCCAACATGCTGTTAGCAGAATGAAACCCAATCTTAAAGAAAAACTGTTAAACCCCTGCTCTGGATCACCCAACCCCATATGGAATGCACGTGTTTTTTGAGGAGATGTGGGCATGATGATCTTTTTTTCCACTCTTTTGCTTGGGGATGTCAATCTATGGGTTGCTAGAACATTTTATTTGTCATGTTATAATCCTGGCTGCAGACAACTTCAAGAGGCTAATCTGCACCTCCTCTCTCAATTTATGACACGGACAATTAATATGTTCTCAGTTTTTTGTTCCTTTCTGAAAACACTGCTTTCAATGCTCTTTCCACCAAAACTGTTATTTTTTTTTTTTGCGGTACGCGGGCCTCTCACTGCTGTGGCCTCTCCCGTTGCGGAGCACAGGCTCCGGACGCGCAGGCTCAGCGGCCATGGCTCACGGGCCCAGCTGCTCCGCGGCATGTGGGAACCCTCAGACTGGGGCACGAACCCGTGTCCCCTGCATCGGCAGGCGGATTCTCAACCACTGCACCACCAGGAAAGCCCCAAAACTGTTACTTTTAAGAATTTCTACATAGACACTTTGACGTTGTCACCGCCTGATTGTGTTGTTTGCTGAACAGTCTTTGTGATTAACTTCCCCATACCTCAGTTTACTTATTTTTATAATGGGAAAAATAATAATGCCTTCCTGATATGGTGGCTGTGAGAGGTCCATGAGATTAAAACTCTTGACAGTGCCTGGCACAAAGAAAATGTCCAATTAATGTCAGCTCTTAATATTATTGGTAAAAAAAAAAAAGTCTAATAGCTAATAGTCTAATTCTGCAAAAGCATCTCGATATATAACAAAATATTTAGCACATGAGTGTTCGTGTTTGGGGGCTTCAGCCTTTTCTCCTTTATCTGTCATATTTAGGATTATATTTTCATATATTTCTCCAACATCCTTTTTTCTAAAGAGATTAAAAACCTCTCGATATTATAAGTACAAAAAAACAGGCAAACAAGATATAGAGATTTCTCCTTTAAATTTTAATATCACAGTGCTAGGCTCCAAAACTTAAGCTCTGTATCCTCTCTCTCAATCCTAGAGTACTACAAACCTCCAATCACTATTAAATGACCAAGCTGAGGTGAGCATGAACATTATTCAGTCTGCAGTACTTCAGAGAATGGGACATTCATATTAATCACTAAAACTTAGAGTGTTAGGGTAAGTTTGCATTTCACTTTAAATAACATTCCCTCCCCGAAGCTTGTTATAATCCTTTGTCACACATCTGTCTGGAAAGGATTGTTCCCAAAGACCCAGAGCTGTACACATCAGTTTCAAAGACCTCTTCCCATCTCTCAAAGGAGTTCAGAATGTCTTAATACAAATAGGCTACCTGATGGCCCACCCTAAATCCCAGCATTCCCCAAGGAGCATAAAGATTATACTCTTTCCTAGGATACGTTTTTCATTTGCTATAATAATAAATTAAAACTCCAGAAAAGCAATGCCAGTGGTTTCTGTTGTCAGTTTCTATAATATTAATCTATTTGTTGATGTAGCAGTTTTTAGCACAGAGAGACCTCATCCCAGAATTCTCATTAATATCAGCAACCCATACACATGAGTACCACATCCAACATTAAAAATTACCTTTGTCATTTTCTTGGTAAACAATAAGAGCAGATTTGATGAGAAAGACATCATCCATATGGTAATTTGATATCTTCAAAAATCAGGGTAGGCCATTTAAATTGCTAAGTTCAATAAAATGCCATTAAAGATCTCTTATTCCCTTTCTCCCCAACCAATTCTGAACCCAGGAAAGAGTTACCGAGAAAGCCTGAATAGTGTCTTGTTTAACTTTGAATCAGATATGGCTCCATTTATTTCTTCAAAAAATGGTAAGAATTAATTAACATTAATCTATAATCACATTGATGGAAAAATTAATGGAAATTTTAATAAAAATATAACCTTAACAGGATTTGAAGTTGTCCTTTAGAATATAAAGCCAACACTTTATCCACAAAGCAACTGGTCCTCTGCTACCAGCTGATGAAATTACAAAATTAACTTCGGGGTGATTCTTCTTTTGTTCTCTATGTATAAGAAAACGTTTTGAGAACTAAAAAGAAAAAGGCATTAAAAATGAAAGTAAATTGAGAATTGATCAAGCCTATTCATTATTCCCATCTCTTTAGAATATATATTTATTTACAGAATTAGGTTTCACCCAAACAAATCTTAGTCTCTTTCCTAAACTATCGGGGCTTTGGTTTGCATTTTTTACACTTATAGTTTCAGAGAAGACTTGATAATCTTAAATAAATAGGTCAAATTATTTTGGATTACTGAAGTCTTGAGAACTATTAAATGACAAGTAGGTACTTGGAACAGTAAATATTTTTGTTTAAGGAATATTTGCATATATGCTGAAAATTAAGGCAATATCATAGTGACAATTACAATGTTAAACATGTGCTTCCTGAATATAAATAGTCACATTCATTTTCTCTATTTACTATAATATATACTATATAATATTTAGCAAACTAAATACATAGCAGTAAGTTACTAGGAACTTACAGATGAGTGAAAGTTTGATCTTTTTCAATATTTATTGAATGTTTATAAAATTAGATACTGCACGTTTTACAGAATACAATGCTGTGTATAATATAGACTGTTTTTGCCATTGTATTCATTTAGTGCTTATCAATATTCCATTGCCAATCCTGAATGTTAAAAGATATTTTTCCTGGTATTAGATCAGCCAGAAATCCTTATCAGAAGGCTTCTTCATAGCTACAGAATAATGACAACTTAGCTTTATAGTGATAACCATAAAGCAAACAAAATATCCTGAAATCCCTTTTAAATTATCGTAGAAAGAAGTAATATAAGAAAACAATATTGTAATAAGTAGACTTTTCTTATACTGTAACAATTTGAAAATTGATAATTCATGTATATATAGTTACTCTCTGCAAAGCAGAATTTTTGATTAACTAAAACAATGAATCCCTGACTACACCTAATGACAGAACTGACAGTCCTAGCATAACAATTAGACCCACTGGTGGACATTCACAGTGATGCAGACGCAGGGATTCTGACTTTTTCCTGTTTATTGTTACAATTCAAATCATGATTATAATTAAAGGTGTTGGTAAATAATCTTGCCTCTTTCTTTCTTTCACCTACCCAATTTCTTGGAAGCAGGCTCTTTATTCCAGAAGCATAAGGAGATGAGAAAAGTAACTGAAAATCCCACTGATTTTAGGAAGGAGCAGCTTTTGTCATGAAGTATTCCTCAGTCTAAATATTTTCTTAACACTGGGCAGGAATTAGCCCAGAGCTGCAGGTCTCCAGGAGCGTGTGGCCCAAGGGGGTCCTGTAGGAGCCAATTTCCCTCCTCAATGGACACTTGAGTCTTTCCTCTAAAAGATGCCCCCTTGTATTATTTGATTCAATATTTCCCATTTTATTTTCTTGCTGTCAGTATAAATTGTGTGAAATCATATTGCAGATGGAAAATACTTGCATACTATAGCCATGATTAGAAAGTAAAACAAATGAACAAACATAAATGAAGTACACTTTGAGAAAAAATTTATACCTTGTATCTAGAAACTAATAAAAATCTGATATTGACAAAGCCACACAATACAATTTAGTTGGTTAAAGAGTTTGTGTATGTTCAAGAGCTCCTTCCTTTATATCAGTGATTCTCAAGTGGGGAAATATTTTTGACTGTCACAATCCTCTGGGGGTTGGGTACTGTAGAGGACAATAGTACTGCTAAACATCCTACAATGCACAGGAGAGTCCCCACAACAAAGAATGTTCCAGCACAAAAAGATCAATAGTGCTGAAGTTGAGAAACCCTTCTTTCTACCCAGTGAAATTTGGCTAGATCCCACTTAATATAATTTATCTTTAATTCTCTGTGTCATCTCTTTCTCTACTAGATCCAGATGAAGAAAAAAATATATAATGCAATATATTTCCTCAAAATGCAAGCACTTATGCACTACTTATTTTGCATGTAATATTGCTGTGCCTAAGAGTACACAAAAATACCAGAAACAGTTGTTCAGTGTTCACCACTGTCAGCACTCTACCACAGATACCCCATCTGATGCAGTCTGATATGGATAATAACGGTGGAGTGTTCTTGCTGTCTTGACTGTAGTCATTACTGTGATGTTATTTTAGGACTAAGTAGTGTTTGCCCATTGGACCATAAAAGTGTGTCATGTAAATACAGGTTTTAGAACACACAGTAGTCTCTCCATGTGTAGGAACATGCAGAAAAAAACTTCATAAAATGCTATTTAATAGTATTTGTTGGTCATGTGAAGTAATTCCTTTTCAAAGTTAAATCACTTGGAAAAAAAGGGGCTTCTCTTTTCAAGGACCCCGTAAGTAATTATACTGCATTATACATCATTCAGATGTCAATGCAAATTTTGTTTCTAAATGGAAGGAGTTTTGAATGACATGGTACCAAGCAAATGTCCAACATTAACCAAACCTTTTATTTATTTATTTACTCTCACCTGAATTGCTCTTTGAAATTGAATTGGGGGTAGAAGGTTAGTATTTATGTAGCCAGCAACCTCATATTTGACACTTTATCCTAGAATTAAATCCTAAACATCAAAATATCTCATAGAAAAGAAATTCCAAATGACAACAACCTTCAAAAAAATCCTTAACAACAGTTGAGACATATTTCTCTGTGGATATCATATTTATATTTACAGCAGAAAAATAAAATGGAAAATATAAAGGTCTAAAATGATATTTTGAATCATACATAAAAGTATATACCTAGAAGTATGTGATTATATTGTTGGAAGCTTGAAATCTATGCTTTGTTGACCTATTTTTTTCATTCCTGTAATAGTGATGAACATCTTCTTACTGAGATAAATTTATAATAAGGACAGAGAGTAAAATTCATAGTTATGTAAAATAAAATTGTCCAAACTGGACAAAGTGACTTGATGATATACAGAACAATCAGAGTTATTAAAATGGTGGGTGGCCTAGAGACCCTCAGATGCTTCTCAAAAAAATTATCTTGACAGTTAGGATGAAAATCTTACAAAATTAAGTTTACATGCCTTCTAATATTCACAGGCATTTTAAAATTTAGAAACAATTCTAGAGAATTATTGGAATTTTATTTTTCAAAAATAAAATAAACAAATATTCATAGATGTTCATTAAACTTGGATTTTATTTAATTCCAATATTTGAAGAAATATATATGGAAGAGATATAGATAGATAGATAGATAGATAGACAGATAGATAAGCTTTTCTTTTTTACTTTTCCAGATTTCCCTCCACCATTTAAAAGATTGTTAAACCCACATTTGACTTCATTAAAAATATTTTGATCAAACCAGCAAATCAAATGCTTCAACATTATTACTCAGTTCTCTTCTTTAGGTGTTTAATTGAAAGGAAAATGTCATATGAATATCAATTTACCTGAGTCATGACATATTTCTAGTTATATGAAATACTGACCAGTTTCATGAATGTCTATAACATGCATAAGTTTTAAATTCTCTGATGTTGTCACACAAGAAAAGATTGCTGATAAGAATTTGACTCAAGACCTACTCAGTAATATGATAGTGATAGTTTACCTGTCTCTAAATGGATCTTCTTTCATTAAAGAAAAATACCAACCAGTGAGAGCTGAGACTGTGGGTTCTGAATCAAGACTGACTCATTTAAATTCCAGTCCACAACTTACTGTCTGTGCATCTTCAGATAAGTTAAGTAACCACCTGTGATTGTTTCCTCATCTCTGAAATGGTGATAGTAAGAGCACCTGCCTCATAGGACTGTTATAAGGATTAAATGTTTTAATACATGTGAAGAGTTTAGAACAGTGCCTGGCATATAGCAGCACTATGTAAAAGTTAGCTACTTTTGGGCTTCCCTGGTGGCGCAGTGGTTGAGCGTCCACCTGCCGATGCAGGGGACACGGGTTCATGCCCCGGTCCGGGAGGATCCCACATGCCGCGGAGTGGCTAGGCCCGTGAGCCATGGCCGCTGAGCCTGTGCGTCTGGAGCCTGTGGTCCGCAACGGGAGAGGCCACAACAGTGAGAGGCCTGCGTACCGCAAAAAAAAAAAGTTAGCTATTTTTGAAATATTATTAACCTCTTTTCTTCATTTAAAGAATAAATGTGTGATCCTTGAGTAGAGCTGTAAGTTTTTCATGGTGTGTTTATTATGTGTACCAGAATAAGTGATTGCAAGCAACCTGGGGTTCAGACGTGAACATTTTTCACTACACTAGTAAAAACACCAGCCTTTGCAAAGAGATGAAAAGAATTAACTTTAGTGTTAAAGTCCTAGTGAAAATTTCCAAAATATGCCTTAAGTAATATTCAGGGTTTTATTTCCCAAGATTTCTATATAATAGGAACGTGTAATAATTAACACAAGAGCGAAGGTACATAAAGGAAAAAAAGCACATGAATTCCACTTTATGAAGTTCAATTCAAGGTATAAGGACATACATAAATATTAGACTCGTATGTGTTTGTTTTCTGTGTGATTTATCAAATATACTCTCTTTTCCACTAATGTCCTTACCTAATAGTGCTTTCCTAGAAAATAGGTGAGTCAACTGGCCCAATTGTAAAATTATTTGAACAATATTGAATATCCCAATTTTATCTGATATGCATGGGGTAAGACCTAATAGAAGCACTTTCATAAGAGCTGAGGTCATTTTAAGATTTACGTTAATGTTAAGCTGCTTTATCTCTAGGTAGCAAATAGTATAATAGTCAGAACTTAACAGACCCATTTTTTTTTTTTAACATCTTTATTGGAGTATAATTGCTTTACAATGGTGTATTAGTTTCTGCTTTATAACAACGTGAATCAGTTATACATATACATGTTCCCGTATCTCTTCTCTCTTGCGTCTCCCTCCCTCCCACCCTCCCTATCCCATGCCTCTAGGTGGTCACAAAGCACCGAGGTGATCTCCCTGTGCTATGCGCTGCTTCCCACTAGCTATCTATTTTACGTTTGGTAGTGTATATATGTAACAGACTCATCTTTAACATGACCTAATAATCTGGTCTCCTGCAGCCTCAGCAACCTAATCTTATGCTCCTTCTTCCTTTACTCACTAATCTCCAGCCACACGGGCCACTTTCCAGTTTCTCAAATGAACTAATTCCTTTTTTCCCACAGGGATTTAAAACAAATGCTGTTCCAACTACCTAGAATATTCTTCCTCCTTTTTTTCACCTACTCAACTTGTCTCTATTGGGACAAAATTTGAACTGTCATATCTCTCAACCTCTAAAACAGATTTCCTTCTCATTATCTTATATCTTCATGTACTTTTTGTATGTAGCATTAATCCAATATTGTGGTTTATTACTTCTTTCAAGTCTTCTTCCTCTGTAGACCACAACTTCCCTGAGGACTTGGGCCTTGCTGTGTGTTCATTTCTGCACCCAAGTAAAATAACATTGATGCCGTCACCTCAACAAAGTATGGATTGACATCCAAGTCTTCTAACTTTTGACTAGTTTCGAATAGTCTGCTTGACAATTCCACTCAACATGGCCCAGAAAGGCGTCTTGACCTGCTCCCATCCTGCCTAGATTCTCCACTAGTGTCCTCATCTCTTAAAAGTATAATTTTATCCACCTACTGGCCAAGCCAGAAACCTGGAAGTCACCTAGATATTTCTCTTTTCCTCACTCCCCAATTCCAAGCCATCACTAAGTCCTGTCATCTTTATGCACTAAATGTATGTAAATATGTCCACATCTCTTCTCCACAATTGCCACATGTATCATTCAGGGTCCTGCCAGGAAAGTGTGATCCGCTCAAAGTGGGTAATGTAAAAAAAAATTTAATAAAATCATATTTAAAAGACATTTAAGAGGTATGATAAGGTTTGAGGAAACCAACCAGAAATATTTTAAGACCCCATGGCTGGGAGCAACAGGAAGCTGTCAACAGTGTAGGCTGAAGAGACAAGGGGAAGAAACAGTTACCAGAAACTAGAGAGGATAGCTCTGTGATGAGTGCTGTCTGAGGTAATCTGTGGCCTTTGACAGAAGAGTAGGAGAAGTCACGACAAGGAAGGAGCAGGGGTAATAAACACCCAACCTCGTTCTTGAGGTCATCTTCCAGTCTTAGGCAGGTATCTCCCATTAGCTAAACCAAAGTGGAATTTAGAAGACAAAAGAACCCCTTGATGTCATTTATGATTATCAGCATTTGGGAGGCCGTAGGACATGAACAGAACAAACAAAATAGTCCACACCCCATTTTTCTCCTAGCCTCTGTTATTTCTTACCTGAGCTATTGCAATGGTCTACTAACTTGTTTACCTGCTTTCTCTCTCATCACCCTTATCCTCAATTCATTTTCTACACAGCTCATAGTTCTTTTCTTGCAATGAAACCTGTGTCAAGTTTTTTCTTCTTAAAATATCTCTATTAGTATGTATTTCTTTACACTCCCAGATTCCTTGTTTTAAAATTATGAAACATTTATTATAAAGGTTAACTTTCTTTACTTTTTTCCCTCCTAGACTGAGTTCTGAGAAGGCAGGCATCACCTGTTTTCATCTCTCAGTCTCTTATCAATATGACTAGAACATGTACTAAATAAATGTTGGATGAATTAATGGATTTCAGAAGGTAGACCTGTATTATTTAAAGCTTCCCAGGTGATTCTAATGTTCTAGATTTTTTTAAAAAATGCTTATGGAAATAACCAATCTTCTAATGATCTAGATTATAAAGAGAATAATTAGTAAAATTAATTCTTACCTATTTAATTCAGTTATTACATGTTAATTAAGAATTCAAAATGTGTTCATGGAATGTGTTCCTTTGCTAAAGGCTGCCTAAGTCTTTTTTTTTTCCTGGTCTTTTTTTTTTTTTTTCTTTTAGATACCAAGTTTAACCTTGATTAGACCAACCAAGTATTTCTCTCTTTTAGAGCTCAGACATGAATGACTTTATGGATTCACATCTAATCTTGCATTTGAGGAGAGGAAATATTTCCCAAGGAAGTGCTTTAATTCCTTCTCATTATCTGATACTATAGAAGAATAAATTCTTTTCTACAATTTAAACATTTAATATTTTTGTATATTTAAGAACTGCCACAGGAATGAGGTCATTTCACTGAGTATTTTAATGTTAATTTGCTTTTTCCTTGGATCAGAGGCCCTGGAGGTTCTACATACCTGGCTATGATCTTTTTTCATTTCATTTCTGATAAATTTTCTGTTACTATCTTGCTTTCATCTCATGTGAAATCCCAATTTTTTTAATGTGTATTTAGATGTTTATATACATTTGATATGCAGCTGCCTGTTCTAGTGCCGAAGCATTTCCATTTCTCGACACATCCTCCAACACCAATTTTGCCAAAGAATGCTCATATTTCAAAATCTACTATTTTAATAGATAAATAATAATAAGTTAGTTAACTGCTCTATCATTTGGGGGCATGAATAAGTCTCATGATTTCTAAGTACTTTTGATGAAATTATTTCAATAAACTTGTGTGATAATTAAGGAATATGTTATATGCATGGACATATACATGTCTGTAAAGATACTTTTGTGTAAGCATAGATCGAGATAAATAATGGCTATACATTTTATTTTATTCCTTAAAATATGAAATATAAGTAGAATCCCTAATTTAAAATGAAATATAAGTAGAATCCCTAATTTACTGAAAATAATTGTGTAAAAAGAAATTTGTTAAATAAATTATCTTATCTTCTGCATATAACTTTGAAAGGAACACTAGCTGTAACTCTCCTCTCCAGTATTTCCATTAGCCGACTGCCCTCCCCTGTGTGTGTATGTATTAACATCTATCCTAGGTTGTAATCAAATATTTGTTTTATTAATTACTCTTAGAGGTTGCAAACCTCAAGGTACATATGAAGCTGTAGTAGCATGTCTTCATTAATTTATAAAACTTGGGTTATTTCTCTGTTAGGGTCCCCAGTAGGTGACTTCTATACTTAAACTGAGACCACTAAGATTTCCAGAAACATTTTGATCCCAAATCCTGATTCTGAATGATTTAATTCCTACCTCCTCTTAAATGCAGCCAACATTAATATCTTCTGTTTCTGTCCCCATTTATTCTACTATATATTTAAGGGTTAGATCATTTGGTTTATTCTGTAGTCCCCTAATTGAATTGAAGCCTGTCCCTCTTTTTCAATATGATTGTATTTTCCACAAAGGCAAGACAATGTTTATGTCTCTTACATCTCTCACAATTTGTAGCACAGTTCTGGACATGAATAAATATTCAATAATTACACAATTATTTATTCCATTTACTTATGCAGTCCCAACTGATTATTAACAAATATTATATAGTTCATTTAACAGTGCTAGAGGTGATAAACTAAAAGCAAATTTTAAGGGAAAAAAATTAAGAATTATTTATTTAGAAGATCTATTTTGCCAGGTCTTTACTTGGTATTAAATGTGATCAATATACCCTGACTGAAAACGGGAGTAGTGAGATTACTATTATTCCGTTAGTTATTCCTGTAGTCAACTTCCTGACTTCAAAAGTGAAAGGAAGTAGAATCCTGAAGCCAGGTACTGCAGGGAATTTTGGAATAGAAGACAGTCACTCCATCCTGCCCTACCCACTTGGGCTGCACGGGTAAGGATGAGTGAGGAGGGCGGCAGCTTCCAGGTAAAACACGGAAACTCCAAACTGTGAGTTTTATTTTTACTTGTGTTACCACAGACCTGATTAAAATTTTATATTTATAAACAAATATTTATTGAGTATTGTTAAATTAAGGCACTGAGTTAAAATTATATGGGGTATAATATTATTTTTCTCAATTTTAGATCCTTTTGACCCTACAGATATTTGAAGGAAAAACTGTTTTTATCCTTAACCTGATCTTGATAAAGAATAAGTAGTGGGGCTTACCTGGTGGCGCAGTGGTTGAGAGTCCGCCTGCCGATGCAGGGAACACGGGTTCGTGCCCCAGTCCGGGAAGATCCCACATGCCGCAGAGCGGCTGGGCCCGTGAGCCATGGCCGCTGGGCCTGCGTGTCTGGAGACTGTGCTCCACAACGGGAGAGGCCACAATAGTGAGAGGCCCGCGTACCGAAAAAAAAAAAAAAAAGAATAAGTAGTGGCATATCTATCTACATGGCCTTTTATCTGCAAAATCTGCACCACAGTCTTAGGTAATCCACTGTGTCTTAAAATAAATCTAAGTATTAAGTCCTGGGGAAAAACAACATTTAGGAAAAAATGCTACAATATAGCGGCTAACGTTAATAATTATTAATACTCGCTTATCTACAAGTGCTAAAAGGAAAAGGTTTTCCAACCATTATAAGATGTTACAGTGTTAATCTACATTTCAATAAAATATTTAAAGGCAATACTAGAACTGTCAAGGACCTGCTCTGAAGCTTGAGAGAAACCTATGAAAGAAAATGTTGACAGTTTCATTTTATGTGACATGAAAGCATTATTTTATCAAGAAAATGCTATTAGATCCTCAGACATTCGAGCATTTCCCATTGCAGATTCTCAGAAAGTTCCATAGATACTCTATAGTATGTGGTGCTAGAATATTACCTATGAAAAATATCCTGAGATATAAAATTAAGGAAGTGATCTGAATAATCAAGGTTCCCTATATTTCACTTGCTTCTATCAGAAGATTACAGCAAAGTCTGAAGTTTTGAATAAGGGGCACTAATATCTAAAAATCCAAAGTGTAGTGAAGGAATTTGGAAGGAGGGAATCTAAAAGTATATGCTCAGTTATGTTTAGATGTTTGTTAAAGATTTGTAGACTGGGAGAGTCACATCTTAAGCAACCTTTGAATTTTACTATATAAACTTGGTAGGGCAACACATTCCTGATCCTGATGCACTCTTAAAAATGAGAAAAGCTTTCCCAAGCCAGCAAATAATTTGTGTTACCCAGATAGCCTGGATTTCTAAAAATTTAGGCATAGATAAGTCAAGATAACCTTTAACTTCACCTTATTATTTTGGACTCCTCCTTTTCTCCTATTCTATTGCATATTACAGTGTTTCCTAAGGTATAGCAAGCTTATCATTGATAGTTGAGAAGATGAGTTGGGGGAATGCATGAACAGATTTTATTATTTAAAAATAGAAGTAGCTAACATTTACTTTAACATGCATTATATGAAAAAGAGTCAGTGTGTTAAAAATCTTAGATATCATTGTTTGGGAATAAAGGCAATATATAGGTAATATAAATATTTAAGATTTTGAAAAAGAGTTGATTTAAAGGAAACTATCAGGTAAACACTAGTATAGGTGGTACATAACTGTGGCAAAAACAAAGGTGGGATAGAAATGTCTAAAACTGGGAAGACACTGTCCATGGTACTCATCCTTCTCAAAGACATGTGATCTCATTGTGAACCCAAATAAATGGATCATCCTTTGAAACGTTCTAATATTTCCTTAAGGATATCTTCAACCACCTCCAATGACTCTGTATTACAAACCAAGAGTTCTACCACATTAAGTCTGATGTCAACTGCTATGTGATAGGAAATGACGCTAGTGAAATATTTTGTCTTTCATCCTCTTCATCACTGAAAACTGTTACTTTTCCCTTCTGTGCTATGTAGCTCTTCTTTTCCATCATGGTCTTTCTTTCATTTTTAACCATTAATTAATCAAAAGTGCAAGGACAAGGAATTTTATTTATTTATTTTAACAAATCCATTTCTCTAACTTTTAAATTCTTCACATTACAGAATTGAACTGAAATTTATTAACATTCACTCTTAAATTCCTTATCTACAAACAGAAATAAAGTTCATAAACCCCAATCCCAAAATAAGACTAAAAGCAGCAAAAAGCTTATGAAACTAAATATGGATCCCAGCATTAAAACCTGAACAGAGAATGTAATTTTTAAATTCTTAATGGATGATAAAGTTGTATAAAAACTGAAAACTTACAAATTATTTAACACCTGGAATCACTGACCAGAAATTACACAGTTGGATCCTGAGCAATCAAACAGCAGAAGAGAGTCATGAGGACACCTACACTGTTCTACTTGCACCCCATGCCATTCTCAGAGGAGAGCCTGACATTGATTAAATATTGGGTTAGACTAATACTGGCAGCAGAACCTGATAGTAACCTGCCTACCAGAAGAGGCTTCCACTGGATTGGCAATTTTGATCTTGGCTCTGGACATCTGGTGGATCTCATGTTGGTGCGTTGGTGTATGATTATGAAGCCAAATTAAGTTATTTGGAATGGTGAGTTCATGGGTGGTTTGAGTAGATGCACCCAGACTTACCCAATAACATGTGTTGTCCTTGAATCAAGTAGGCATCCAGAGGTGTATCTCACTCCCATATCCTTCAACAACTTTCCATGTACATTCTGACTCCTACTAATAGCTAACATACAGATTAATCTTCAAAAAAATACTCTTCTGCTGAAGCTCATTAAATACACTTGTTGACAGTACTTGCTATATTCCAGGCCCTATGCTAAATGCACAGATTATCTCATTTACATCATCACCTTACCAAGCCTACTAAATACAAATGAGGAAACTGAGACAATAAAAGGTCAAAGGTCAAGGGGTCACCCTGAGACGCTTGATCTGGTTTCAGAACCCATAGCTTTTGCCATTGCATGCAATTTTTTTGATATACAAATCTGATATCAAGACTTATGTTGGCTTTTTTATATTTCTCTTCAGCATATGACATCAACCACTCTCGATTTTAAATCCTTGTTTCACTTGATCTTCTGATGCTCACCTCATCAAATTCCTTTATACTTTTCTCAAAATTACATTCTCCTAACACGCCAAGACATATTTTAATCAAACTGTCAACAATTAAATACAAAGAAAAAATACTAAAATCAGCAAGGGAAAAGCAACAAATAACACACAAGGGAATCCCCATAAGGTAAACAGCTGATCTTTCAGCAGAAACTCTGCAAGCCAGAAGGGAGTGGCAGTGATATTTAAAGTGATAAAAGGGGAAAACCTAAAACCAAGATTCCTCTACCTAGCAAGGATCTCATTCAGATTTGATGGAGAAATTAAAACCTTTACAGACAAGCAAAAGCTAAGACAATTCAGCACCACCAAACCAGCTATACAACAAATGCCAAAGGACCTTCTCTAGGCAGGAAACACAAGAGAAGGAAAAGACCTACAAAATCAAACCCAAAACATTTAAGAAAATGGTAATAGGAACATACATATTGAAAATTACCTTAAATGTAAATGGATTAAATGCTCCAACCAAAAGACATAGACTGGCTGAATGAATACAAAAACAAGACCCATATATATGCTGTCTACAAGAGACCCACTTCAGACCTGGGGACACATACAGACTGAAAGTGAGGGGGTGGAAAAAGATATTCCATGCAACTGGAAATCAAAAGAAAGCTGGAGTAGCAATTCTCATATCAGACAAAATAGACTTTAAAGACTATTACAAGAGACAAAGAGGACACTACATAATGATCAGGGATCAATCCAAGAAGAAGGTATAACAATTGTAAATATTTATGTGCCCAACATAGGAGCACCTCAGTACAGAAGGCAAATTCTAACAGCCATAAAAGGGGAAATCGACAGTAACACAATAATAGTGTTGGGAACTTTAACACCCCACTTTCACCAATGGACAGATCATCCAAAATGAAAGTAAATATGGAAGCACAAGCTTTAAATGATACATTAAACAAGATGGACTTAATTGATATTTATAGGACATTCCATCCAAAAACAGAACACACTTTCTTCTCAAGTGCTCATGGAACATTCTCTGGGATAGATCATATCTTGGGTCACAAATCAAGCCTTGGCAAATTTAAGTCAATTGAAATCATATCAAGTATCTTTTCCAACCACAACACTATGAGACTAGATATCAATTACAGAAAAATATCTGTAAAAACTACAAACACATGGAGGCTAAACAATATACTACTAAATAACCAAGTGATCACTGAAGAAATCAAAGAGGAAATCAAAAAAATACCTAGAAACAAATGGCAATGAGAACATGACAACCCAAAATCTATGGGATGTAGCAAAAGCAGTTCTAACAGGGAAGTTTATAGCAATGCAATCCTACCTCAGGAAACAAGAAACATCTCAAATAAACAACCTAACCTTGCACCTAAAGCAATTAGAGAAAGAAGAATAAAAAAAACCCCGAAGTTAGCAGAAGGAAAGAAATCATAAAGATCAGACCAGAAAAAAATGAAAAAGAAATGAAGGAAACGATAGCAAAGATCAATAAAATTAAAAGCTGGTTCGTTGAGAAGATAAACAAAATTGATAAACCATTAACCAGACTCATCAAGAAAAAAAGGGGTAAGAATCAACTCAACAGAATTAGAAATAAAAAAGAAGTAACAACTGACACTGCAGAAATACAAAGGATCATGAGAAATTAGTACAAGCAACTATATGCCAATAAAATGGACAACCTGGAAGAAATGGACAAATTCTTAGAAAAACACAACCTTCCAAGACTGAACTAGGAAGAAATAGAAAATATAAACAGACCAATCACAAGCACTGAAATTGAAACTGTGATTAAAAATCTTCCAACAAACAAAAGCCCAGGACCAGAAGGATTCACAGGCGAATTCTATCAAACATTTAGAGAAGAGCTAACACCTATCCTTCTCAAACGTTTCCAAGACACAGCAGAGAGACAAACACTCCCAAACTTATTCTGCAAGGCCACCATCACCCTGATACCAAAACCAGACAAAGATGTCACAAAGAAAGAAAACTACAGGCCAATATCTCTGATGAACACAGATGCAAAAAATCCTCAACAAAATACTAGCAAACAGAATCCAACAGCACATTAAAAGGATCATACACCATGATCAGGTGGGGTTTATCCCAGGAATGCAAGAATCCTTCAATATACACAAATCAATCAATGTGATACACCATATTAACAAATTGAAGGATAAAAACCATATGATAATCTCAATAGTTGCAGAAAAGCTTTTGACAAAATTCAACACCCATTTATGATAAAAACCCTCCAGAAAGTAGGCATAGAGGGAGCTTACCTCAACATAATAAAGGCCATATATGACAAACCCACAGCCAACATCATTCTCAATGGTGAAATACTGAAACCATTTCCTCTAAGATCAGGAACAAGACAAGGTTGCCCACTCTCACCACTATTATTCAGCATAGCTTTGGAAATTTTAGCCACAGCAATCAGAGAAGAAAAAGAAAAGGAATCCAAGTTGGAAAAGAAGAAGTAAAGCTGTCACTGTTTGCAGATGACATGGTACTATACATAGAGAATCCTAAAGATGTTACCAGAAAACTAGTGGAGCTAATCAATGAATTTGGTAAAGTAGCAGGATACAAAATTAATGCACAGAAATCTCTTGCACTCCCATGCACTAATGATGAAAAATCTGAAAGAGAAATTAAGGAAACACTCCCATTTACTATTGCAACAAAAAGAATATAATACCTAGGAATAAACATACCTAAGGAGACAAAAGACCTATATGCCAAAAACTATGACACTGTTGAAAAAAATTAAAGACGATACAAACAGATGGAGAGATATATCATGTTCTTGGTTTGGAAGAATCAATATTGTGAAAATGACTATACTACCCAAAGCAATCTACAGATTCTGTGCAATCCCTATCAAATTACCAGTGACATTTTTCACAGAACTACAACAAATGATTTCAAAGTTTGTATGGAAACACAAAAGACCCTGAATAGCCAAAGCAAACTTGAGAAAGAAAAACGGAGCTGGAGGAATCAGGCTCCCTGACTTCAGACTATACTACAAAGCTACAGTAAACAAGTATGGTACTAGCATAAAAACAGAAATATAGATCAATGGAACAGGATAGAAAGCCCAGAGATAAACCCGCGCACCTATTGGTCACCTTATCTTTGATATTGGAGGCAAGAATATACAATGGACAAAAGACAGCCTCTTCAGTAAGTGGTGCTTGGAAAACTGGACAGCTACATGTAAAAGAATGAAATTAGAACACTCCCTACCACCATATACAAAAATAAACTCCAAATGGATTAAAGACCTAAATGTAAGACCGGACACTGTAAAAGTCTTAGAGGAAAACATAAGCAAAACACTCTATGACATAAATCACAGCAAGATCCTTTTTGACCCACCTCCTAGAGAAGTGGAAATAAAAACAAAAATAAACAAATGGGACCTAATGAAACTTAAAAGCTTTTGCACAGCAAAGGAAACCATAAAAAGATGAAAGGACAACCCTCAGAATGGGAGAAAATATTTGCCAGTGAAGCAGCTGTCAAAGGATTTATCTCCAAAATATACAAGCAGCTCATGCAGCTCAATATCAAAAAAAAAAAAAAAAAAAAAAAAAACCCAATCCAAAAATGGGCAGAATGTCTAAATAGACATTTCTCCAAAGAAGATATACAGATTTCCAACACAAGAAAGGATGCTCAACGTCACTAATCATTAGAGAAATGCAAATCAAAACTACAATGAGGTATCACCTCACACCCATCAGAATGGCCATCGTCAAAAATCTGGAAACAATAAATGCTGGAGAGGGTGTAGAGAAAAGGGAACCCTCTTGCACTGTTGGTGGGAATGTAAATTAATACAGCCACTATGGAGAACAGTATGGAGGTTCCTTAAAAAACTAAAAATAGAACTACCATACGACCCAGCAATCCCACTACTGGCTATATACCCTGAGAAAACCAGGGGGTATGGTTTTAATTCAAAAAGAGTCATGTACCACAATGTTCATTGCAGCACTATTTACAATAGCCAGGACATGGAAGTAACCCAAATGTCCATGGACAGATAAATGGATAAAGAAGGTGTGGCACATATATACAATGGAATATTACTCATCCATAAAAAGAAACAAAATTGAACTATTTGTAGTGAGGTGGATGGAGCTAGAGTCTGTCATATAGAATGAAGTAAGTCAGAAAGAGAAAAGCAAATACCATATGCTAACACATATATATGGAATCTAGGGGAAAAAAATGGTTCTGATGAACCTAGGGGCAGGACAGGAATAAAGACTCAGACGTAGAGAATGGACTTGAGGACATGGGGGGGGGGAAAGGTAAGCTGGGATGAAGTGAGAGTAGCATTGACATATATACACTATCAAGTGTAAAATAGATAGCTAGTGGGAAGCAGCCTCATAGCAGAGGGAAATCAGCTCAGTGCTTTGTGACCACCTAGAGGGGTGGGATAGGGAGGGTAGGAGGGAGATACAAGAGGGAGGGGATATGGGGATATATGTATACATATAGCTCACTCACTTTGTTATACAGCAGAAACTAACACAACATTGTAAAGCAATTATACTCCAATAAAGATGTAAAAGAATTATATTCTCCTTTGCTAATTCATCTGCTTCTCACTGCTTTTTTGAATAAGCCTAGCAGAAGATAGAATAATTGACCTATCTCTATGCTCTATTTATATATTCATTTTTAGCATGTATTGAATATCAACTCAACATTTTGGACAATAGAATGAAAATATCAAAATACAGATATTACCCTTGGCAGAGAATTCTCTACTAGCTTGGGATACAAGATCACATTTTGTTTTGTTTTTAAGTTAGTAACTTAAGTTAATGTATGTTTAGTAAGCACTACAGTTATTGCTTTTCTTGTTATTTGTCCTTCCAAATACCAAGAGGGAGAGAGAGAGGAGGTGAAAGGAAAACTAAGATCGTTCTTTCTATCGTTGCTTCAAAATCCCTGTTAGATTTGAAACCACAATGGTAGTGGTACTATCACACTAACCCAGTTCCCTCCTCAAATGACACTCCAATGAATGCTACTAGAGGTAAAATTAAAATTAATATTAATTTATGCTCAGAAGTTTAGTTACTCCTCCATAAGCATAAACCTTAAGGTCTCAAGGCCTTCTGCATCATCCCCGATGTGGAACATCATATTCTGGTTTTTGAGCCCAGATAAGCTAGATATAAGCTTCCTCATGATTATTTCTTCTCTAAGGACTTATTGTAGTAATTTTTCTGGGAGAGCATAATCTAGTAAGTAATATTTGAGTCAATCAGAGAAGTTCAACAATCATTGGTTCTCAAAAAGGAATGTCTTAAGGTCTTTCTCATTGCCTCTCAAGAGGCTCAGGGACCACTATGCAAATATAACAAATTTGTTTTCGAATAACACAGAGGATTGGTAGAGGCAAGAAATGCCAGACACAAAAGATCCTATTACCTACTCCTCTGGGGAAATGGGAGTCATTTAAACATTGAGGGAATAATTGAGAAATAGCTGTTCCAATAAGATGAACTGTAGTTGCTTAGTGTCTCTTGGCATTGTCTCTTGAAAAGAAAATTTAGTCCCTTTCACTAGATATTCTAATAGAATTTCCCTATTAAGTAAGGAAGTCTTGTATAGTAGAGGGAAGCATTGTTATTTCATCTTCTTGCCCCAGATATTTTTCTCTGTTGTCATAATAGAGATTACTTTGATTAGGAAACATTTTGGTTAGGAAACATTTCATAGACAAACACTATTATGAACCAGGGAAAGAAGTAATAGGTAAACTGCTCAGTTTGTGAAGTTACAGTGAATCAGGGGATTGAAGGTAGAGAGTAAAAGAAGAGTTTTAGAGTGAAGAGAGCAAGCCGTGAAACTTGCTGGAAGACCAGAGCCTGTAGTGAAATACTGCCTGTTGTTGAAAGTTTCTAGGCATGGAAGGAGCTGAGTACATTTATGAAATGGGATGTCTATTCAAACTTAACTGGTTTGAAATTCTCTCACATAAACTCCCACTGCAAGCCCTCGTCCTGAAGAAAAAGACTCCTAACTCAACATCTCATGCCAGGGAAATTTGGGGGAATGATTCATTTTGGGTTCTCTGCAAAAGCAAATCTTACAAGGACAAACACTGTGTCCAGGTAGTTTGTTTATTTAAGATGTGATTCCAAGAAGTGGAAGTGAAGGAGCAGGAAAACACAGAGTAAGGATCCATTATCAAGATCCTTATTGTAGACCTTCATTCCTTCGTGGTCTCATATCTTCAGGCTAGTGGGAAGCAGGGGGATATCTCTGAAAGACAGGAGTCTGAACACTGATCTGTTTCCCAGGATCTGTTCCTCTTTGCATTGGTTGAGGGTCATTTCTAGACATGTTAATTCTTCTTTATTTATGAACTACATTTGTGTTTGGGTTAGTGAAGCCCTCACATCATCAAAGATCTTGTGACAAAGAACAGAGGCTCATAGTAGGTACCTGGGGTGGGACAATGGCAGCTTCTGGTGAGGCCAAATAGTCCACCTGTGAGGTAGGTGCTATTATCCCCATTTTTCAGATATGGAAATTAAAGCACAATGAGGTTAAATAACCACCTAGATTTCCTAGGTAATAAGTGGTAGAGCTGGAATTCAGACCCAAGAATCAGGGTGCAGTGCAACCTCTAGTGCACAGCACATTATACCTCTTGGGACAAGACACAAGATTCTTAGAAATTAAGATCCAAGGTCCTGTCTACAGTGTTAGTTTATCATATTGCAACCAAACTTTTTAAAAAATCCTTCATAATTTTTGTTTCATAATCATATTAACATTTAAAATGATCTAATATGCCTCATCAAATATACATGCAAAACACACTTTAGATTGTGTTCATTTTTAAAAAATTTAAAAATACAAAAATTAGGTCAAGCACCTTTGTTAATTAACTCTATTTCATTAAAATCATGACTTCTGGTTTAAAATGCTTTCACTCTAGTGTGTTAAATTTGTGTGGATGGTCCGTAAACAGTCCCTAATTAGTCACATGTGTATTCAGATGTGGGCTCACGTGTTATAAACTAACACTGAAATGTATAAGGAACTGTCAGTCAGATCAAAAGTCAACTGAAAATCATCCCGTTTGCAAAGCTGAGAGCCTGTCACAGTTAGTTAGTCATAAATGTTTAAAACAGCAACCAAACTTTTATTCTAATTGAGTATGAGTTGAAAGGCTACCCACTTTGATGTCTTTGCTTTTATCATTTGTATATAGCTAAAAAACTACTATTATGCCTTTTTTTATTTTTTTTAAATCCCCCCTTTGGAGTGGTAGACATTACTTGGTTCTGAAAATATACAGGTAGATCAATCTATAATTGCAGGGCTTTTGTGCAGTTTCCAGTTATGCCTATAATCTTGCATGTGCAAATGTTCAAAAGTAAAATTCTTCCCTCTTTTCTCTATTTGATCTCTTTCTCCACATATTTGAGATTCAAGACATAAGGAACACATCTTTGCAGTATTATTTAGGGGGGGAGTTCTTTTAAAGTGTAATAGTCCTCTTACCCCATTTTTTTCAGCTTTTAGTAGAGAGAAATCAAACAACAAATTTTAAATAATGTAACACATTTTAACACTAAAATTCAGTGATATTAATGGCTCCATTTTAGAGATTTAGGTATTAAGACTAGGAAGTGAAATGACTGTCAAGGACCTAGAGCAATCCATTTGGCAATATGGCAGAAATCTCAACCCTGTACCATCCTAGTACCTATTAAAGAACAAAAGTGAAGAAACAGAGACAGTTTAAAAAAAAAAAAAAAAAGTATGAAAAAGTACACCTGTTACAGCTGCTTGAGGGCATTTTTCTGTTTTGTTTTGTTTTTTTCAGGAAATATCCATAAAAAGGGAATCTAGGCCAGATGAAGATTATCTCAAGAGAAAAAATACTGTGAACCAGTAAAACGATAACTTGTCATGACAATTAGGCATATGGATAAAGATTCAACAAAAACCATAAGGTTGAAAATGCTAAATAATAATTTAGGAACATTGCCCACCAAGGTTTCTCTGTGATGTAAGTCCTCGCATGAAAGTATTTGTTAAAATCTTTCATACTAAGACTATATACGTTGTAATAAACAAAGCACACAGAGAAAATGACAGATGATTCCTGAGAAGAACTGGTAACTGTAGCTAAAATGGTACCCAAAAGAAACTGTATATTTAGGCCTTAAATGGTAGGCAGATTTGGTTCCACAGTCTTGTCGTATTTGGAATTTAACTGAGAAGAATATAAAATAGTGAAGTAATGTTGAAGCAAAGATAGGAAAAAAACAATAATAAAGTTACTTATGGATTCTGTATTATGAGACTATGATATTTATAAAATGTCAACCTCTAATCTCCTCCATCTATAAAATGATACACTATGACCTAAGGGTGGGTTGGTGTGAGATGTGAGGGTGATCATATTACCCTACTTCTCTGCAACTTCCAAAGGTGTTTGCATTACCCAAGCCAGATAAATCAATTCCCTTACTAGAATGTTTAATTTTAGTAAAACTGGGGGGAAAAGACTCTCTTGTATCTGTCATCACCAAAGTACAAGGATATATGTAGGACCATAAGTACTTATTTTCTACACAAGTTGGTGAAAACAGATGAAGCAATAAAATAACAAGATTGAAAAATGAGAAAGATTGAGGAAGAGAAAAATATTGAGAGAGAAGTAGTTTTAGCAGCATTGAGTCTGGTTCCTGTGTCTGAGGTTCTTAGGTTTTCCTCTGGTTCCCCTAGCTTTTCCTTTGATTCAGTGAGCTCCCCCAGTATTTAAAAAAAAAAAAAAAAAATTCTCGGGACTTCCCTGGCGGTCCAGCGGTTAAGACTGACTCCGCGCTTCCACTTCAGGGTGTGCGGATTCCATCCCTAGTCTGGAATGAAGATTCTGCATGCCGTATGGTGTGGCCAGAAAAAAAATAAATAAAAAGAATTTCTATTTGGCTTAAACTGGTCTGGCGTGAGTTGAGTTTCTGTCACTTAAACCGAAAGAATTTTGGACCAAGAGAAAGCATGACCTGAGTTGATCATTTTGTGACTCAACAGCATGAAACTTTCTGTTTCACATTGAAGAGTTAGAGGTTAATAGTAAAGTGTGCATAGAATTACACCATGAAACAAGTCAATTCCAAATGCTTACATTCTAGCCTACTTATTTTAGCTCACATGTTCCACTGAAACATTTAGTGAAACGTAAAGAATTTGAGAAATCGGGGACTAGAAATGTGAACTAGGAACGTTATTTTGACATGCCCCCTTTATTGTTAGCTTTATTAGAGATAAATTTTGACTCATATACCATATAAATATATAAGTATTGTCTTCTAAAATGAAATTAGTTTTATACTAAATAGTTATTGAAAAAAGTTATCATGGCCTATGAGTAGTTAACTCTGGAGATTGAATATAATGCTTAAGACAAGACCAAGGCAATGTGTTCAGTTTTATTTTACCTCTGTCTCACTTTTCTCCTATGTAAGAGGAGCTCTATAAAAATTATATATGATAATGTATGTGACTCTTAATGCATCATAATGCCCCATTAAATGTTATTTTCTCTTCTTTATTCTAATACTTTATACTGGAGTACTCCCTATTGGAATATGTTAGTTGGTTAGAGAGCAAGAAGAGATTGCTGAACTACAAAAGATATTGCCATACTCTGCTTCTGAATGTTTTATATTCTGAAGTTCTTCGTGGTAATTTGCTAATAAAAACTGGGTTCCACTACTAAAACTATGTTTGAGAACCTCTAATTCTGGTCTGAACTTTCTTCACCTGTGAGACCCCAACTTTCACCGAAACTATCTGTCATGATAGAGACAGATTCTCCTAACCTCACACTTAAGCCACATTCTTTTTATTAACTAAAGTACAGCATAGAATTCAATCTTAAGTGTCCTTCCTTGATCTTTCAACTGGCATATTTACTATAGAGAAAAACTAACTCCCAAGAGGCACCCAAGTGTATTCCAAGGACAATGAGTCAGTGTTAGGCGAAAGGGGAAATTTTGAATCCAGTACGGTTTTGGGTATTGGTCACTCAGATTGTCCTCTGGTTCTGTTGGCCTCATGCCTGCCTCCGAGGGAAGTGGGGGAAGATTGCAAAGATTGACTAGAAGCTGAAAGGACTCTTTCACTGGAATCGCTGAAAGATTTTGGAAGCCCAAGGCAATAGTACTTTGCAACCTCTGTCCTAGTGTGATCAAAGCAGGGGGAGGAGGGGTAAGTAGAAGAGTGTGGGGCACTTTTCCTTATTCAGGGTTTCTATTGAGCATGAAAATGTCACAGTGACTGAGCAGTGGATCAGCTGACAATTGGAATGCAGAAAAATTGGAGATGGTATTTCATTGTGATGAGTCTTGGAGATTTTATTGCAGTATTGATGATTTGGGATAAGATTAAGAGTATAGTAGGCATTTGGGGATGGGGAACCTTTCAGTGGTTCTGATGTCACTGATATATCCATATCAGGAGAGAAAGGAAGTGATATATGCATGCAGTAGCTGGGAAGACTACTTCCTTAGCACAGTAAGATAATCTTAGATCTATTTTGGAGTAACAATGCTGTAAAGGGTCTGAGATCCACTAAAGCCTTCAACAATTTGAATTGTGTGCTGTGAGAAAAAGAGTGAGATATCATGAATATCCAAAAGCAAAAGCTTTAGCAGGATTTTGCAGAGACCAGTGTTGGAGGAGATCCTTGGAAACTCTAAAGACCTCAACTCAGGCATCTTCACTCAAGAGCTTCCCAGTTTGAATTAGTGTCCCAGTTCTGGAGGCCTTCTTATTTCTATCCCATCACCAAATAGTTACAGAAACTTAGAGTTTGTTGGGAGGTCAGTCTTCTCATCAGACACATTGGGGTTTGAATCCTAGGTCTCTCGTGTACATGTTTTTGACTTTGGTCTAATCACTTCACCTCTGTGAGCTTCTACTTCTTCATCTCTATGGAGATGGAATAATAACTTCACTGACCTCATAGGTCTTTTGTGAGGCCCAAATGAGGCAGAGTATGTTGTGTGTGCTCAATAAATATCAATTAAAACTAATTTTTCTCATTACTTTGTAACTATAATCATGCTTAAATGTGCTTCACTGGACTCTTTCTTACCCCTCTATAGCATGATCTTTCAATTTCTTTCTCACTAATGAATGTTATAGATTCTGTATTTTTTATGTTATGCTCTTAAGAGAGATTGTTATTGGCCTGAGTCATCTTTCTGATATTCATGTCATATAATTAGATATAGGGGCAATTAGGTGAAAAGATACACACACACACACATATATATATATACGTGTGTGTGTGTGTGTGTGTGTGTGTGTGTGTGTATGTGTGTGTATTTGATGGTCAGCAAGTCAGACAGATAAAATATATTTATTTAGTACCTACTTTGTACCAAGCAATATGCTAACCACAGGGATATAGCTCTGAGCACAAAATAAAGTTGATCTTCCTGGACTCCCAGGACTTCCTGGACTTTGCAGGAATTTTTATATGGACTAAAGCTCCCAAAGATAGGTGGGGATACGTATTTGGAAGTACTTTTTATAATGCTGTTGTTACTTTGATCTTAAAACCCTCCAGACACTCATGACCTGGGGAAACATGGATTTCACTTTGCAAGGCTGAAGAGTAGAGCATTCTGAAGAAAGAAAGCCTTGTGTTTGGAAGATCAAGGTGGAAACACAAAGGAACCTAGTTAAAACTTTCACACTCAATGGGAATTTAGACTAAATGAGGCACATGCCTCATAGCTCTAGAGAAAAAATAATGAAATTGGAAATCATGACAGGTAATACTGTAGAATATTGCTAATACTTAGATGTAAGTCTTTGAAATAGCTTTAGTGTCTAAGGAGTAAGAAAAGGCATGTGTTTTGTCATAGTTTAATGTATTTCAGAAAAATTATTACAATAAAAATATTAGCACAGTTGTTTTTATGGAATGTACTAGAGTGAAAAAACAACTCTGGATCCTAACAGATTAGGTGCATGAATTTTGCAAAAAATACTAAGCTGTGTTCTGTTAAGTTAGTAATTTTCAATAAAAGATTAAAAAGCATCCTTTAGCAATTCTAATAGTATTATTAGAAGGATAACTAGAATTTCTTGTGGTAAAGTTAGGGAAAAAAAGAAATGTATCAAGAAATCAAAGGGCTTGGGGACAAAACTCAAAATATAAAATGCTCAAATTTAAGGGTCTGGTTTGTTTTATTTTATGGAATGTATATCTGCCATGCACAAGAAAACTTAATTTACAAAATGAAAAGAGAACAGAGACACAAAACCAGCAATATATTAGGATGACTTAAATGCCAATTTTTGATATTGCCTAGAGCAGTGCTTCTCAAAACTTTATGTGCACATCAGTTGCCAGAGGACTTTGTAAAAATGCAATATCTGATTCAGTAGGTCTGGGATATGGCTTCAGATTCTGCATTTCAAGCATGCTGCTAGGTAATGCTAATGTTGCTCTTCCATTGATCATAATTTTGTCTTATTAAATTTTTAATTGTAGATTTACATGCCGCTGTAAGAAATAATATAAAAAGATCCCTATACTCTTTATCCAGGTTGCCCCAATGGTAACATCTTGCACCTTTGTAAAAACTCAGTTGGAAATATTTATGTGGCCCTATATGAGTTTGCTATTTTCTTCCATTAATCTATGCATTTATGTCTTCACCAATACCACACAGTCTTTTTTGATGTAGAAATGAATAAATCTTGAAATTGAGTATACTGATTTTTCCCACTTTTATTTTGTTTTTCAAAGTTGTGTTAAGCTATTCTAGTTCCTTTCCCTTTCCATGTGAATTTTAGAATAATTTTGTCTATATTTATAAAAATCTCTGCTGAGATTTTGATAGAAATTATATTAATTCTATTTGGGGAGAATTAATAACTTTAGTATGTTACATCTTCCAAGCCGTGAACACAATGCGTCTCTCCTTTATTTAGAACTTCTTTGATATCTTTTATCAGAATTTTGTAGATTTTAGCATAAAAGTCTTGAATGTATTTTATTGGATTTATACTTCTAAATATTTCTCATTCTTATGAGCTATCATAAGTGGTATTATATTTTTAATTTCAGTGTTTACATCTTCTTGCTAGTTTATAAAAATACTATTGATTTTTGTATGCTTATCTTGTATCCTGGAGCCTTGCTAACTCACTTCTTAGTCTAGAATTTGGGGGTGGGGGGGTGTTAGATTCCCTGGAATTTGCATCCATGTAACCTGCGAACAGGGATATTGTATTTCTTTCTCTCTCATCTTGTATGCCTTTTATTTCTTCTTCTTACCTGATAATACAGGGTAGAATTGCTGTACTATATTGAAAAGAATGGTAAGAGCAGACATCCTTGCCTCATTCCTAACCCAGTGGGAACGTATTCAGTCTCTCACCATTAAGTACAATATTAGCTCTAAATATTTCATAGATGCTTTTTATAAAGTTAAGTGAATTTTCCTCTCTTCCTATTTTCCTGAGGCTTCGGGAGTCCATGTAACTTGTCCACAGCCACACCTGTAAACATTAGAGTCTGATGGTTTTCTTTTCAAATCCTGTTCTCTCAAGGATCCTAATGCATATGTAAAACTAAGAAGGTTTGAAAAGCATGGCCAGAAAACGGTGAGAATGCAACGTGGCTAAAGCATGAGTGTGTCTATGGAGAGTAGTAGAGATTACACCCAGTTAAGTTGGTATCTGGAAGACATCTTTAGAGTTTAGAGAATGGGTTGAAATAGGGTGGGACTGGAATCAGGGACCTGAGTTAGATGATGTAAATTCCTGTGGCGAGAATTGATGACATCCTAAAGAAGTGGTAGTCGAGATTGCATTGCTTATGGTTTCTAATTAGTTCCCTTGATCCCAGGTAAAAATAACTTTAATATCTATAAAGAATTACTTAGGATAGCAGTAATTACTGCAACAAATATACCCACACATTTCAGTGGTTTCGCACAATAGATTATTTCTTGTGCATGCAACAATCCAGTATTCATAGTTTGCATGTGGCTTTTTACCACAAGATGATCCAGTGACCCAGGCTGCTTGAAGCAAAGTGGCATCCAGTCTGTGGAAGTGGAGAAAGGAAGGAGAAGGAAACTTGCTTTTTAAAATCCTTGGCCAGGAAGTGACATGCATGACTTCTAAAAGTATCCCCTTAGCTGACACTCAGTACCTTGATCATACATATCCACAGAGACTAAGAAATGCATTTAACTGTGTGTCAGGATCAGGGGAGAGGAACAGACAGGTTTTTGTGAGAAGAATTTGCCAAATAAATTAGAAGTCAATTATCTAGAAAATATAAATTCATAAAAGGCTAAAGAGATACTGTTTTTGCACATATGTTATTTCCTGCTGCTCCTGTAACAAATTGCTACAAATTGGTGGCTTAAAGCAACACAACTTTATTATCTTACAGTTCTTAAGGTCAGAAATCAGAAATGGATCTCACTGGACTCAAGTGTCAGCAGAGCTGTATTCTTTTCAGGAGACTCCGAGGAGAATCTCTTTCTTTTCTTTTCCCTCTTCTAGAGGCAACCCATACTCCTTGGCTTATAGCCATCTTTCATCTTCAAAGCCAGTAATGGCTGGTCAAGCCTCATGATACAATCTCTCTGGTTCTGATACTTCTGCATCGCTCTTACATATTAAGTGACCCATGTGATTACACTGAACCCGATAGGATAATCCAGGATAATGTTCTTATTTTAAGGTTAGATGATTACCAATCTCAATTCAATATAAAATATAAGCACCTCCCCCAACTTTGCCATGTAACATGTAAAATAGTCACAGGTTCTAGGGATTAGGTTATGAGGCAGGGGATCATTATTCTAACTACTACAGCACAGTAGAGTTTTATAGAGAAACATAAATGGATATTTTCATTTTATTATATTTTCTATTAAACTAGGAAATGCAGCTGTAGTGGAAAAATTAAGTAGCTCTGCATTCAAATTTCAGCACTGTCATTGAGTAATTCTGTAACCTCATTAGTTCAGACAAGCTACATAACATCTATATGTTTATTTTCTAACATGTAAAAATGGGAATAAGTAATACTTTTACCATAGATATGTTATTAGGCTTAAAAGAGGCACTATATATTTAAGATACTCCTTGAAACATTGTTCATTAAAAATAAGCTGGATTATTTCAGTGTAGTACTTCTTTCATCCAGGCTTGGAAAAGATCAGTACATCCTTAGATAAAGGCATTTCTTTCAACTTTAACTTTCAAAGCTGGCTGTTTTTCAGCCTGTAGTGAAATGATGATTCTAAAGTATTTGTCAGGAGAGGGGATATCATCTAAATTCCAAAAGCACTTTTTACGTATCAGAAGCATGGGACCCAAAACACAAAAATTGAGAAACTCGGAAAGGAAAGTTTCTACATATTAGGAAGGAGGCTAGAGAGCCTTCAGAGCTCAGGGCGGGAGTTGGGGGACTGTGCTCTGTGTGAGGAAAGATTTGGAAAAGTAAGAGTTGAGTGAAGATGCTGCTAGAGTCCTTTGGAGAGATTGACCCCAAGAGGAAAAATTACACACAAAAAAGGAAAATGGACAATTACAGAAGAAAGTAGAGTCTCCTCTCTGCAAGTCCACTTGGAACCCAAATATGAAATCATCTTAGAGAGTAACTCCATAGGTGGATGGAGTGAGAATGGCAGTAAAATAAGTTGAGGCAGAAAAAATATCAGAAGTTGTACCCTGATTCTCCTTCCCTGTAGGATGTAGACATTGAACAAATCATGTGTGCCTCCAGTAGGGGAGTGAAAGGTAATTTTCAGATTTCCCAGTATTCCATGAGATCTTCATGGCAAGGGCTGAATTAACAGACCAAAGCCAGGGACTAGCTGGAGGGTTCATTACCAGTGAGAGTGGAGGTGAGTGTCAGCAAAGTGGGGATCCCTGCCCTCCAGTCGTGTTAAGAAAACAGACCTCTAGTTACAACACCACTGAGCATTTGAGCAGTAAATGCATCAAGAACAGGGTCAACACCAGAGGCCAGGGAAGAGCAGTTCCACCTGAACTAGAAGTCAGTGAAGGTCATCAGAGAATGACTTGTTGGGGTGAAAATCACGGCTCTCAAAGGCACATAAAATGCACGTGTCAAACATTTTATTTAACTAATGAATGAAGGAGTGAGGAACATTTTACAAATGTTTGAAAGAAGAATTCAAAGAGCACATATTTATTTAAGTAATCAGGAATGCTGAAATCAATTTACAATAAGTGCCAAACTCTGCAATATCAGGGCAGTAATCAATTGCATTCCACCAGACAAAATTAATTGGCAGTACTATGGGCAGGAACCATTCCCACTGCTATCACTTTACTACAATATACAGAGTTGTAAAATAACTCAAAGGCAGAGTGGGAGAGTGTCATAGAATCATATAACTCAGAAGTGTGTGCTAGGCGGGACAGATACCCAATAATAATTTTTGCCCATTTCAGAGTGTTTTCTTTCATGATCTTGCCTGACCAACCATATACATACAGACCACTGTCATATTTTGTCCAGCACCTGTACATCATCTTGAAAATGAGAATGAGAGTAAGCAACCCTGAGCTTGAAGAGACTGAGTCTCCCATGATGGGAGACTATTAAAAATTCAAAGAAAATAGCATTCTTTGAATGAGTAAATGTAAAGATTTTGCTTTCATCAGTGAAATAGGAGACTTTTATGAAATTTAGTTCCGTGATAGGGAAATAATGAAGTTTAGAGATTTGCCACATTTGGATGGAGACATGTAAATTTTAATCCTAACAAATATGCCAATGGATTAATATAGTTTCTGTTACAAAATAAGATACTCCATCAAGAGTATCCTATTACTATGCATTTAGGAAGGACTAGCTTTGCTCCTTTGTGGGTGAGTATGCAGAATGAGTGGCAATGTGCTTAAGAAAATAATAGGAAATATAATATTTAAAAAAATCATATCTCTAGCTTATCAGGAAGTGAGGCAGTGATTCTCAGTGATCTGGGAGGGGCTGTGACAGGTAAAATTTGGAAGTAGTTGAAAGACTTTCCTTCTCCCTCTTTGACAGTCTCTTTCCTTTTCTAGTTCCTTCCCTTTCCCATGGGTACCAAGTGCCTTTGTACACCTTTTGGTTTGCCAGACTAAACCAGTGGTATACCATCCAGGTCTGCTGTGTCTCATGCGCTTACCTTTCCCAACTACCCCTGCCCTCTAAAATATGACCCACATCAGGGCATATTAGTCAACTTTCAGTTTGGAAATGATACACAGATGTATTCCATTAGAATGAGAATGATGCGTAAGAGTTCAAAGGATTGTTCTAAACTGCTACTGGATTTAGGGTATAGAAAAAAAATTATTCTGGAGGAATGAACTTTAAGGGATTATGTTCTGGAAGGCAGGTGGGTGGAGCAGGTTTGAGAACTACTTACAGTCTTACACGGGGTCTACAGGTGGCACTTAAATCACAAGTAGGCCTTGCTCATTCTGCAAGTGTGAGAATGATCTTTAACCAATGTGTTTATTTAAGTATAACACATTACGCTGGAATATTTCCAATTTGTTAGACCTCATATATATGTGGTGAAGATATAAGTACACCATCCTGAAGAACAAAATTCAGGAGCAAAGTGCATGTATTCTAAAAGTATTTGCCAGATAATTAGAACATGTTCCACTGCTTCAAAGGCCTCCTATATAATACACAGTTAAATGATCATTTTGGAGCTTATTTTGGAGTATTACTACCTCTGAGAAAGCATTGTTATTGGGCACTTTTTTCTTGGAGACAATGTGTATAATTAAAAACATACAATTCAACTTCTCTGCAGGTCATCTACGAAACCATTTATGGGTTGTTTTTTCTTGTCCTTCTAGGTGTTGCTGACTGTGCGCTCAAAGTAATGAGAAGAAAGTCATTTTCAGGTGAGTAGAAGCGTTTTGGTTGCTCTGAACTAAAAAGGCTTATTTAGAGTTTGCATACACTACTACAGTGCACTGTGTTTTATACAAAGCTAATCGCTTTCCTTAGTTTTGCCATTATCCATTTCTTTTTTCCTAATAAGCCTTTCCCCACTAAAGAAATGAAAATGCAGTTGGAAAATGAAAATGGCTGGTTGGAAAAAATAAAATGTTCAAAGTAAAACAATATATTAAAAACATCTCCCCACCACTACCACTCCAGTTTATGAGGACTTTACTTCTCATTTATTTTGAAAATAAAATATAAGGGAAAATATATGCATTCTGTATATGCTCATGTGAGTAGATGACCCAAAATGATCATTATCTTTCTGCATATGTGCAAAGACCATGGATAAGGGAAATTTTCGTGTAGCCTTTCTGCTCACAGGTATCCCTATATTTATAATCATCATTACATCCCTTTATTAAGCATTCACCTTTGCCCTCATCTCTGATGGTTGCACAACAAAGCAACGTAACCCCTCATGGGTCTTGAACTTAGGAGCTTACTATCTATATCAATAAAATGAGAGACCATTGGTTGAATAGTTGCTTGAAGTCTCACCATCAAGTTTCAAGCCTGATTTATTCTGACAGATGAATTCTAAGTTGGATATAAAATCCAAACCACTGCCCCCAGGCCATTGCACATTTGATCATATATGGAGATGTGGTTCTAAACAGCTAATTCAGGATATGATGACACCAGCCACTCAAATATGAAAAAGGTTGTGATTCATGTGAATGTGAAGTTCACCCAGCCACAGGCAGAAGAGACCTACGCCAGCCATGAAGCAGACACACAAATTTTCATCAGACTGAGTGAAAGCACTTTAGGGTGAGTTAAGTAGCCCAATATAGGCAAGGAAGGTTATCCCTGAAGACTGCATACTTGAGGGGAGAGGAGAGCAGAAACACAAAAGGGGAGGATTCAAAGCATGAATATGACTTTGGTGGAAAGGACAACATGACAAGAAATGCTGATGGTTTTAAGAGTCAAGAGAGGATCCTGGCTGACAGTCAGCAAGAAAATGAGGACCTCAGCTGCCAACCACCAGGATCTGGGCTCTGCTTATAAGCACGTCTCCCCATCCCTATTTCAAGGGCCTCCAGACAAGAGCCCATGTCGGCCGACACCTCATCTTCGGCCTCAGCAGTCCCAAAGCAGAGGAATCAGTCATGCCTACCCAGACTTCTGACCTACAGAACTGTGAGAAAATAAATCTGTGTTGTTTTAAGCTCTTGAATGTGCATAATTTGTTTTGTCATTGATAGGAATGTCAAAATATACATGTCCTTCTTCTCCAAAAGATAACACACATCACACACACGAGGACTGTAGATGCCATGGCAACCTATCGTCTAAATTTTATAGCTAAGTGGCCGCAACAAGAAAAATTAGGGGAAAGCCCTTACAAACTCATCTCACCCTTAATTTATGTAGACGAAACAACAGCAGAAAAAAATTTCCCGTCATTAAAACAGAGTAATTAAGTCTAAGCATTTTATGAGAATGAAATGTGATTTCAAAGATGAACCGCCTAGGACATCGCTTAGCACATTTTTAGTGCTCTATACATGACATTCTCCTTCCTTCCCCTTCTGCTGCCCATCTGAGTCTGTTATTTGGCATTACCGTACCTGTGTATTTCCAGAGTTACACACCCTGAGAAAAATGCCATAACGTGAACCAGATATCACCAAGCCAGGCAGGGAATCAGTGTCATCTGTGAAGCTTGTTAACTACAGACTCTCACAACCCAGACCAACCTTACTGACTGAGTCTCCAGGTTTGGGCTTCTGGGGAGGTGAATTTCTAACATGTTCCCAAGGTGAGTCTTGGGCAGGGGCCCAGCACACACTCAAGAATCCTGCAGCTTGGGTATGGCCAGACTTGATGAGAATGGAGTTACTGACATCTGAGTTATGGGAATCTGCTAGACAGGTAATATGGCCCCACGACATGGCCAAGGGCAGAATCATTGCTTCTTGTGGAAGCCCAGCAGCCTGCTCCGTCTGCTTCTCATAGATTTCTCCAGTCAGCTAAGGGAAGACAAAGAAACTATGTTCTCCCTATCTCTTAGTTGAGAAGGTTAAGTTGGGGGGCCCTGCTACAGAAGAAAAAGCAGAAGAAAGAAAAAGATAACACCATAGTGCGACAACACATAACCATACTTAGAGCTGCTGAGTTGATAGCTACCCTTGTAATTCAGCTTTGGTTGAAGTTGGAAAACCTGCCGGATTTGTGGGAACCAGCCTCTAGCAGCAACTGTGACCATTATTTTTCTCTTTTATGGTGTTTCCTTTTAAACTATGTTTGAGATCTTTGTTGTAGGCATGTACCCTGGGGCACTAGCCTGGTGTGTGGAGACTTCAGTGAGATACAGCACATAAAAGGATAGAGTATAAGTGTGACGAATCGCAATGACAAGGCTAAGTTGGAGGTAACTTGTGAATGATAAAGTGAACTGAAAACTCCCTTCCTATGAGAGTGCAAAGGGGAGATAAGGGGCAACCTGAGGATATGTATCTGATCTTTACCCTGGAAAGTGCGCCCACACACACTATGTACTGCTCTTCCCTGTTCAAACATCCAAGGTCCGTATTCACCCTGTCCAAAATAAACATCATCTGCCATAAAGTGAACACATTATTAGCAACAGGCTACATGAGTTGATCATTCATGAAGGTGGGGAATCTGGCATTGATCCAAGGTTGAGCGACATGTGAATCAGATGAAAGACCCTTGCCTAGGTATTCAGAAGCAAGACCAGTGCAAACACGGTCATGTGATCAACAAAGCAGCACAGTTATTAAAGCCCTCCCAGGGTGAATAAACAAAAACTCACCAATGACAGCTAGAAAAAAACTTTCCCTGTAGTGACCTCTTTGTACCCCTTCCTCTGCTTTTTTGACTTAAGAAGCAAAATTAAAGTTTATAAAAATTAAAGCATAAAATCAAATCACATCCCAAACATCAAACAAAACTAATTCAGGTAACACGTTGAATCTCACTTTTGGCTTGTGCTTGACATTAAGAAATGGTCATGGCAGTTTTTTGGCATCTTTTCAACTGGACTTCCTTATAGGGCTGCCAGGACACTGTTAATTAGGGAAAGAGTTACAAAATAAAGCAGCTTTGAAGAGAAGGAACTACAAATGTGGTGCAAATATATTGAATCTTTCCAAGATGTGCTTTGTGGCCTTTTTCAGCTGTGTTCCTTGTCCAGGACATCACTTATGAACCAGGTACCATTTTTTTTGCGGTACGCGGGCCTCTCACTGTTGTGGCCTCTCCCGTTGCGGAGCACAGGCTCCTGATGCACAGGCTCAGAGGGCATGGCTCACGGGCCCAGCCGCTCCGCGGCATGTGGGATCCTCCCGGACCAGGGCACGAACCCGTGTCCCCTGCATCGGCAGGCGGACTCTCAACCACTGCGCCACCAGGGAAGCCCCTGTAGTGAGTTCTTTTGTTTTACAGTTGAAAACGTGCTTCTCTTTTCCTCTCCTTAGCTTGTCCAGACTTAACTTGATTGGCAACTTTCTGCCACACAAATAAAAAGAGAAAATGCTCTTTCAGACTTGTCAGAGTTTCTGATCTAATATTTTAGAATTATGATAAAATAATATATTAGTATATTAAACTTTATTACATGTACGGTGTTGATTGTACCATAAGGAACATCGCAGTGTCCCATGGTTCTTGGAGAACAATGGTGGGCAAAGCCGTGAATCTAGCATGGTTATGAGAGATGAAGTAGGAATACTCTGGTCTCTGGAACTCGAAGCCATGTTTCACTGTTACCCCTGCTGCCTGATACTTTGCAGTTTGGAACACTTTCTCAGCTGGGATCCTCTGATGTCTTCTCAGTAGCTAGTGTTTCCTTTGTTTTTAGTCCAGCAAGGATTTGGAGCTATTTTTAAATACCTATTCTTGAGAGCCTCTTAGTTCTGCACTAGGCAATCCCCCCTCTTTTATTTTCTTTAAGACTCTAGCACTGCTAGAACTCTGGAAGAAATTTCTCACTTGATATAATGATCCTTTCTATTACTATTTTCTTTTCTAATGTTGGCCCCTATATCAGATTAGTCAGAATTCTCCAGAGAAACAAGGATTGAAATCAATAAATATCTATATCCATATCCATATTGATATCTATTTCTATATCTACAATTTATTTTAAGAAATTGATTCATGATTACAGGGGCTGGAAAGTCTGAAACCTATAAGGCAGGCTGTGAGGCTTGAAACTCAGGCAGGAGTTGATGGTGCAGTCTTAAGACAGATTGTTTTCTTCTCTGGTAAACCTCATTTTTCTGCTATTACAGCCTTCAGCTGATTGGATGAGGCCCACCCATTGTATGGAGGATAATCTCCTTTATTTAAAGTCAACTGATGGTAGATGGTAACCATAGCTACAAAATACTTTCATAGCAACACCTAGATTAGTGTTTGATTAAGTCATTGGGTAGCATAGCCTAGTCAAGTTGACACATAAAACTAGCCTTCACAATCTCCATCTAAGGAGAAAACAGCTGTTCTCCACAGCATTCTTAAGAGTTTGTTGACATTCTGAATAAATCTTCTTTTCAATCTCTCCCAGAAATATGGGTAGAACTTTGAACCACATTCTCTGTTTAGTTCTCTTCTCTAGAGAAGATTCTTGATTGAGAGCAGTGACTTTTTTTTTTTTCATGTATCCCCCTTTGAGAATTGTGGAGAGCTTTGGGGCCCCTTTTGGAAAAAAAGTCTGCATGTACAATTGTAATATTTCACAAAACCCTCAGATGTTTACTTTAATAACCCTCATAACTCATTTTGTAAACCTTTGCTCTAGATTAAAATTTCAGAAACAGGACATTCTCCACTTTATCTGGGGAAGTTTTCTTTTCTCACCTTGAGTTGAATAAGAATTAATTTTAAAATAGACAAAGTCGGGGCTTCCCTGGTGGCGCAGTGGTTGAGAGTCTGCCTGCTAATGCAGGGTACACGGATTCAAGCCCTGGTCTGGGAGGATCCCACATGCCGTGGAGCAACTAGGCCCATGAGCCACAGCTACTGAGCCTGCGCGTCTGGAGCCTGTGCTCCACAACAAGAGAGGCCGCGATAGTGAGAGGCCCGTGCACCGCGATGAAGAGTGGCCCCCCCTTGCCACAACTAGAGAAAGCCCTCGCACAGAAATGAAGACCCAACACAGCAAAAATAAATAAATTAATTAATAAACTCCTACCCCCAATATCTTCTAAAAAAATAAAATAAAATAAATAAAATAGACAAAGTCAGTTGACGCAACAGCAAAGCTTAGTCTGTATTACTGTAGATAATTTAAGACATGAAGTCAATTAATTTAAAAGAAAACACATTCTCAAAAAGACATTTCTGCCCCCAAGGCCCATACGAAAGTTTTCATAATCATTGTCACCTCTACAAAGGAGAATCTTATTAAATGTACCATAAAGAGCACCTAATTTTAAGAAGGGGCCCTTTTAAAATCTAGAATCTCAGCTATACCAGAACTATGAAACCACTAGGAATTTCAATTGACTGCCATGCCCTAGTTTCAGAGTGTAGGCATACTGCTGTCAGTTGCATTATTGCTAATTGTTTGCATCAATGTTATTATTACTATGAAGATAGAATACATAGATACAGAGATACAGAGATAGGTATAGATAGGTATAAATATACGTATATACATATGTAGATATATATTAAAGAAACTGAAGATATTTATTGCTTAGAAAAATAAACACAGCAATAATACAAGAACCTTGAAATACTTAAATAGGTTTCATGTTAAATTCAAGATATAGGACGGTATGCATAGTATCCTACAACTTCTGTCAAAGAGAAATATGTGCATGCGAGTGCATTTGTGTGTACATGGGCTACCTCTAATTGGTTACACACACACACACACAAAACTGATAATAGTAGTTCACGGAAAAGTTTACTTTTCACCAACTATGTCCTGTAGTAGTTGAATTTTTAACCAGGGCGTACATTACCTAAGCAAAAATTTTAATTAAAATAAAATTGCTATAATGTGGATAAGGAATTCCAATTATAGATATTTATGGTAGTGTTTACTCAAATGGGAATAATGAGAGGGAAATAAATATTTATTAATTATGTGCTATGTGTCAGAAAAATTCAATACATTACCTCCTATGTTCCTATAAGGTAGGATCTCCTATACCCATTTAAGAGTTATGCTGAGACTCAGTAAATTTAAGAGCCTGTTCAGTGTCACTCCTATAATGTAAAATGGAGGTGGAATTTGATTTTGGGTCTTTATGACTTTGAGCCTTTTGCTTAAAGCTCCCATCTGTGGAAAGTTGACCCCTAAGGTCTATTCCAGTCCCATTACACCACGATTTATGAAAGACTGGAGCTGAGAAATGAGTGGTTTCTAGTATTTTTAGTTATTGTTATAAAGTTAAAAAGATCAACTGGTAAATAAGCAAGTAGCTCTTTGCTTTTGAAATTTGAATGTTGAAAATGTTAGAGCTAATAAGAGGGGAAATAAGAAAAGGGGCTCAGTAAACAGGTTATAAAAATAGTACAGGCAGATAAGGATCTTTTGGCAGATAGCCTATGTTGGCATCGAGAGCAAAGACAAAAGTGTAGAGTTACTTGAAGAATAGAAGGTGAAGATACCCACAGGATACTATGAAGTAATTACAGTTGGGAAATCAAGAGATGAGCTCAGGCTCTTGTTTTGGACATCAGAAAAGAAGGGAAGCTGAGAAAAGCAACAATTTCTGTGGTTCACAGGACCAGTCCCAACACTGTTCTAATTCCTTTCCCAATTTCATTCACATTCTCACGATTTCTTCCAACCACTTGGATGATTTCAGTAGAAATGACACATATTTCATTGAACTCCCAGAATACTGTTATTAAAGATATTCCCTCAACAATAACTGTTTTAGTTTTTGTTGGAAAAAGTACAACTACACAAGCTAGCCAATTACTACATCTGATAATAGGCAAGACTGACCAGTGGGTAAACATGCTGAACCACAACAGAATCAACATTTTGCCTCATATTCCTTTGTTGTACAAATGATAACATAGTTTGCAAAGCTTTGTTTAGACTAAGATACTCATAAGAGCTGTTTGATAGAGGATGAAAAATATTATAAACTTATATGAACCTCTGGTTAATGCAATGTTGATTAGGTTTATACAATAAAGTGAATTAATTTAGACGATATCAATTTGGAATTTGAGATAATTCACTCAGAGTCTGGGCTAAGTGGGCCTCATATGTATTAGGAAGAAGTGTGTTTACTGATTCAATTAATAAAGTAAATCCTACATAGAGGGGCATTAAAATATTTAATGTGGAATGAAAGCTATTTCCAAGCATCTTCTAAACCAGTGGTTCTCAATCAGGGATGTTTTTGTCCCTCAGGGAACATTTGACAATGCCAGAGGCATCTTAGTTTTTTACAATGAGTCGGGGGATGTTACTAGTATCTAGTGAGCAGAGGCCAAGGATGCTGTGAAACATCCTATAATGCACGGAACAATCACCCACAACAAAGAATTATCCACCCCAAAATGTCAATAGTGCTGAGGCTGAGAAACCTCTAAAAGCACCCATTTATCTTATGTCAGTATGCTTATTGCAACCTACATTTATCCAATCATTAAAGTAGGCCCCCTAGAACCTCCGCTAGGAAGTCTTGTTGCTCCAGGTTAGTTAATGCCATAAACATCCCTTAGTGTGTCTATTTGCTAGTCTTTGTTGTATATACTTATGGTAGTGTGTAGTAGATGTTGCCATAACATCACCTCCAACACGACAACCAAAGATACTTGAAAATGAGCAAATTGAATTTAAAAAAAATCTGTATTGTGATATAACTCACACATTTAGACTTGTCTTTCCTTCCTTAGACTAAGCATAATTACGTTTTTTCCATTCACACAAATATTTTGTTTGAATTTGAAGGAGTGGACTTATTTTTAAAAACAACATTTAATGAAAATGAATATTCCAATAGTTGGGCTTAAAGTATGTATTGTATAATGTATACTACTAGAAAAAAATATGCCTTAATGATAGAACCACAGCTATTGTGATTTTTTTTTTTACTGTATTAGTATTTAGTAACTTGACTTACCTTCTAAACTAATTGTGCACATTTCCAAAATGTACTTTGTGTTAAGTTACAAAATTAAAATTGAAGAAAGAAATCAACATGTTTAGACAAAGGAGAAAAGTCTCTAAGTAGTTTTGCTGGGGCCTCCAAAAGCTACTAGACCCTAGGGCAGCTTTGTATTAATTAATATAGTTTTGCTTTAATGATATACATTTGTAATTATGCACTCTTAAATATCTAAGGAACTTAATGTGTTTTAGATGAAAAAAAAAATTCAGACTTAACAAAATTTAATTCTATTTGTTATGTGGAAATGAGAAAAATAAGCAAAGGTAACAGTCTAAAGCCAGCAAAGCAAATACAGAAACTTTTTCTTTTGTTTTTCAAAATTATTTTTAAATTTTTCTTAGAAAAAAACAATTATTTTTCACTGTTCTTGAAAGTTAAGGAAGAAGAAGAAAAAAGAAAGCCCTACAGAGTAGATCCAGGGATCCAAATGTACAACAGAACCACACCTAGATTAGCTAACCACTTCCACCACAAAATCAATGGGCATTAGGCAGGGGACTTAAAAAATTCCCTCCTCTCTCAATCCTTGAGTATCCAGAAAGGATTTTTTTTTTTTGAGGGGAAAACTAAATTTAAGTAAAAGATTGGAGATTATGAACCAGTTCTGAAAAGCATAAGAACACCTAGGCATTAATAAATCTACTTGTGATCTACAAAGGAGCTTGAGAAAGGATAGAATGACATAAAATTAAACAAAAGGTTAAAAATGATCAATTTAAGACCTTGTACTTAACCCTTCAAACTCTTTTTATAGGTGCTCCTGCTTCAGTAATAATAATAAAACATGGGGGCTTTTGACCCAACTCTGCTACTGGCTTTCTGAGTAAACTCAGAAAATCACTTAACTACTTTTTGCCAGCTTCCTGTGCGCAGTGATAGCATCTGTACCATATGTCTTGTTTCCTCGAAGTAGAACATCATTCATCATCCAGAGAAAGACTAAGCAAACAGTACATCCAATGGTGCCTAACGCGCAGTACTGCATGTGGTTTTCCTCCAATACCATTCTGCATTCTCTTAGTTCTAAGGAGCAGTCATTTTCTCCTTTGTTAAAATGGCCCTCTGATGCATTTGATTCTCGTCTGGGGAATGTCAGGCAGGGTTTGTAGTAGATAAAATTTGTTGAGTGTTTTGAAACATGCTTTAGGGATAAATACAGGGTAAAACATAGATGTCTTACTCAAGGATTTTTCATATTGTAGCTTTTCAAATGAATGTATTATGGTACTACTGCAATTCTTTGAACTTTATATCTTGTTTATAAAAACATTTAAAACAAGATCTGCAGCTCTCCCATCTTGTGACTTTTATACATTGGTGCCGACCTTCTCACAGCACAGAGTTTTACTTGCTTGTAGGGCATGAGCGATACAGACTTGAGGAATGTAAGGATCTCTCACTGGAAATCAGACCAGCTCAGGAAGATTAGAAATATATGGAACCGCGAAGTCCTCAGGTGGCTTACCAAATCTGTATGAGTAGCACACTTGGATTAGTACCCATATTTGGAGACTGCTTGACTTGAGAAGCCTCCTCTTATAATACCAGTGTTAAAGTCAAGAAAGAAGAACCTTTAAAAACAATTTCCATTTCCTAAGTATTATACAGTTTGCCTAGGTCTCCCAATAAAGGGACTACAAACACAGTCATATGTCTCTCCAAACTGAATGGCTCTGGCTTCCACTCTCTTTGAATGCTAACAGAGAGTCCCAACAAGCATCCCTATCCGCTTCTAAAATAGGCATGCTGCATAATAAAGAACTTGGTTTTTGTCCTGTGTTCCTGCCATGGAACTTCCACAACCCTTGGAATGATGTGAGTGATAGAAACGCCTTTTTTATTCATGAGCTTTGTTATTCTTGATCACATCTGAGTTTTTGCTAGTGAGGTTACTCATAGTGGATCCCTACATAGCTTCAGATTGAGATCTGGTCCCCCAAAATGCCAACCTCTGGTTACAAGGTGGGAATCTTGACCCAACCCAAACTCTGGAGAAGGAAGGGAGGCTGGAAATTGAGTTCAATTATATGGGCATTAATTTAATGCTTATGTAATGAAACCCCAGTAAAGACTGGACACATGCTCAGTGGAGTTCCCTGACTGGTGAACAAATTTATGTGCTGAGAGGATGATGATATGCCCGGGTTCCACAAGAGGGAGGTGTGGAAGTCCTGAGATCAGGACCCTCCTAGACCTCACCCTATGTGTCTCTTCATTTGGCTATTCCCGAACTGTATCCTTTATAATAAAACTGTCATCCTAACCACAGTACCTTGCTGAGTTCTGTGAGTCTTTCTAGTGAATTATCCAACTTGAAGATGTTGAGGGAAACCTTGAATTTGTAGTCAGTCAATCAAGTATTGGTGGACTAAGGAAATCCTGAACTTGTCCTGGAATTTGCAGCGGGGGAGGTCTTGTGGAGGATTGAATGCTTAACCTGTGGGGTCTGTGCTAACTCCAGATGGCTAGTGCCATAACTGAACAGCAGTATACCAGTTGGAGGTAAAACAGAATAGGCACTCCTGGGGCAGCTAGTGAATAAGTGAATGGTGTCGTGCATCTCTTGTATTTCTTCACCTTCTCCCCACTGCTTCTGCTAAAACTTCCAGAGATAACTCTCTTCTGAGAGATGCTGAGCTGTGATGTCCATCTGGGTTTACGGCAGGACCTGTTGCCCTCCCCTTTGGTACTCAGTTCCAACTCTGGAAGATGTTCTCTTTTAACAAGGTGGACTTCTCTGAATGCTTAAAACTAATGGAAGGAAATGCAGCACAGAGAGCCTTACAATGGTCATATTTTCTAGACCGTCACCAAACGGCAAGGCCAATGGAAATGCCCTCTAGCAGGCTTGCTCTTCCCATTGATCAAGCGCTAATCCTTTGAGGTTCCAGAAAGAGAAGAAGAGTTCCTCCTACCTCCAGTTTGAGGTCTGTCTCTCAAGTCTTCATTTCTTATACCAGGTAGACCTCTCCCAAAAATGTTTGGTAGTGGGACTCATTTGATGCAGAGTGATGCAGTTACCTAGCTCCAGGAATATTCAAAAATCAAAATAGATATCTAGGTTTGTTAATCTTGAGTTCCACATGCAGAGTATCCACACACACAGTATCCATAGTGCTGAACTGGGCCAATCTTATTCCAGATCTTTCTTTCCTATATCTTTCTTTCAGTTTGTGGTAAAGTTCAGACTTGCAGGTTTTGAGCAAGGATAAAACAAAATAAGCAAAGCCATATAGGCTCAGGATACTCTAAACTCTTATAGAGTACAGACACATTTTCCTTAGAGTTACAATGCATGAGGAAGCTCTGCTAAATCTGTACCCAATCTTCATTATCAAATAGAACAGATAATTTCTCAGTGAACGTCTGCATTCAACTCAGGGTTCACTTCATAGTTTTTATCAAGAACAATGTGCCCATGCTCTCTTTAAAGTTCTGTAACTAAAGAGCCCACTCAAGTGCTTTTCTTAGAACAAAATAATTCTGCCCCAAAGATGAACTAAAATCCTTACCTTTTAGGAAGTTGAAACTGCTTTCAATATTTTTAAATGATGTTTTTTGGTCTATCTCTTACATATATATGTATGTATGTATATATGATACAAATATGTTGATATACTGTGGTCTAAGAAACATATAAGAGACACCAACCTAATTATTGAATATGTCTTCAAAAGACATTGTGGTTATATTTCATAAAAATGATATCTTTTAACCAATACAGCTGGGTCATGCTGGATTTTAAGGACTAGTTTCCCCTTAGATATTTTTGCATTCTACGCAGAAAAATTGTTCTCATCCTCTGGGTGAAAAAGAATACCACCGTCTGGATTTAAGGTCATTAGTGCAGAAATAAGAGTTGATTTTCTAATTAATCTTGCTTCACTATTATAAAGGGGAAAAAACTCAAAATATGCTCAATGACCCTTTATTTGTAGGTGATGATGGACAACATCTTTACCCTTTAAACTCTCATATCTTTTCATTAGTTGTTTATTTAACTAAGTATAGCAGCATTTCAAGAACTTGTATCTAAACTTTTACTATTCATTTGCTTGCAACTACAAACCCTGGAGGTTCTACATACCTGGACCTGATCTTTTTTCCGCTCCATTTCTGATAAATAATTCTTGACTATCTTTGCTTCCATCTCATTTGAAGCAAGGCCAATATTTTCTTATCTGCTTTCAGATGTTTATGGACATTTGATACGCATCTGCCTGTCCCTAGCACTGAAGAAATCGTATCTCTCCAGCATATTCTTTGCTTAACAGTAATCTCACCAAATAACATTAATACACATATTCTGATGTGCAGATACTAATAATAAAAAACATAACTGGACAGTTCCTTGGTTCGTATTTGGTTAGGAACCATGGCATTTCCTGTGCTCTAAGCCACGTGTACTTTTAGTGACTGTAATTTCAAAAGATGGTTTTATTCTTCAATAAGAAAATCAGAAACAGTGACCTTTCCTGTCTGAGAGGGAGTCAGCAACATAGTGTTTAGGATATGATGGGGAGAAATCTTGTTTCCTTTCCATCCCCATCCAAGTTTTTTCTTCATGGCTGGGGAGGAGCCTGGCTTTTCATCTAAGGATAACATGGCTGACAGTAAAGGGATATTTTTGTGATTCAGCAATGGCTTACACAATGCTGCTTCTGTGGCAGCACTGGGGCCCTTGAGGGGGTAGAAAGAGTGCTCAGAGGGGGCTGACAGCTCCGCCCTAGGACACCTCAGTTGTCACTCCCTTCAGGGCTAGGTTCCTCTTGGGTGAGATTCAGGTGCGCTGCCCTCGGACAGAGCAGGGGAGAGTGAGTGGGTCCCTGATGCTCTGAGCCTAGCAGGGAGACTGCATACGTGCCACCACCACACGGCAAAAGTCTGCAAAAGTCTGACTCATCCTCTCCCAACACAGGGAGCCCATGGAGCTGATTGCCCAGCCCCTCCTGGAAATACTGATGGGGCAAACGGAGCACACAGGGGCCCCTTCACTCATCTGTTTGTTTGTTTATTTGTTTATTAAACATGCTATTATGTTATTTACTGTCTTTTACACTTCCTAGCAGAGACCAAGAAAGGAAAAAACAAGTCACAAAAGAATATAGAATGTTTATATCACATCTGCTATTTGAACAAAATCATAAAATTCCAAAAGTCCCTCGGGAAAAACATTTCTCTCCTCTAAGAGATTCAACTATGTTAGAAAAGACTCTCTTCTCATGTTCTTATTTAACAAATATTTTGCTCCTTTTAATTCCATCCATTTATATATCTGTAACCATGAAGATGTGTTTGTGTGTGTGTATGTATATACACATATATTTATATACTCTTAAAAGGTGTGTGCATTTATATACCATATATTTTTATAATATTCTTTCTCAAATGATTATATCTTATAAATCTATATAGTCATTTAATCCTTGATTTTAAACAAATAAATGGATATAGGTTACATGCTAAATAACGAATGTCCTTTTATTTGTAACCTATGGGAAAATCACTCTCTATTTTTCTCTGACTTATTGTAATTGTGCTTCTCCTTTAAAAGAAACTGTCCATAATTTCATAAATACATGTGGTGGTTGTGCTTCGGAATCATAATTCTGCTGTGAGACAGGAAAGAATGGGCCCTCCTTTCTTCCGTTCACCAAAATGATGAAAAAAACTGCTTTGAGTTTTGCCTTGTGTTTGTGAATTTCCGCAACTTCTCTAATCATTTTTCATAAGGGTTTTCACAACTACAGTGAGTTTGGGGGAAAAATAACAATTCTGAAAACTGTGCACATTATTAGCCTCCCTTTGAAACCCTTGCTGCAACCGTCTCGGTCCAGCTAGCAGACCATGGGAAGCCTGAGGACGCCAGGCAGCTTCTTATCAGAGAAATAAGTGGGAGAGCATTTCCTTGTAGTGACTGTAACAGCAGTGGTAATTCTGGACGAAAAGGCCATAATGATAACATCTACAAAATGGTACACTGTTCTCTGAAATGCAACATGAATATTCCCAAGAATGGAAGATAACCAGCTGCAAACACGGCAAACAAAACCTACTAACGCACAAAACGGTGGAGCTGTTGTGTTGTTTTCCCCCCGTTGCTTAAAAGAACAATGTCAGAAAAAGGAGAAGAGCAGTTCGAGTGACATTTCTTTCCTTTTTCTTCTCTAACAAGTCTATGAGAAAACAAGAGAAAAGGTCCAGGGTTTAGAAGAGGGAAGAGGAAGATTGGATGATTTAGCAGATAAGATTCTAAACAGTGAAGATTAAATGGACAAATAATTGAATGTGTTGGGGGAAATGGGGTCTAGTTAACCCAGGGCTAAGAAAATAAGTACAGGGGTGCAGACACACGGCTATTTCCTGTGAGTGAGGGGAAGGAGAGAGCAAGAATAGCTGAAGCAAGCAAGAGGACGCATAGGAAAGACCTGAAGGCTATGTGTCTGTCTAGGAAAGGAACCAGGAAGACACAGAGAGTTCCTTGCAGTTGACCGATTCCAAATAAGCCACTCACACATGAGGCATGGTTCTCAGGTCTGCTTCCTACGTCTGGGTCAGCCATGACCAGCAGAAAACCATCCATCACTCCCACTCACAAAATGCAGTGAGAGTGATTGATTGTTCAAGACTGAATTAGCCTGGACCAGATTCACGGGAAATCTTAATGGAATCTGGGGGCCCTGAACTGGAAACTTGGGTTTTGGCCTGGAAATGGACCCCAAACCTTGGGGCTGAGTCCAGGTGGGCCCTAGTCAATCCAACTCCACAGCTTCAGTAGGAAGCATTTGGAGACTGAGTTCCACACATTGCTTGTTTTAACACTTTTTCAGATTTTCTTTCTGAAAAAAAAAAAAATATATAACACTTCTTGATATTTCAAGAGCGAGCAGATTCTGTTAGTATTTTCATTAAGAACATGTTTATTTCTCCTACCTTCATCTTAATATAATCACTCTTCATTTTAAATATCTTTTTAGACAGTAGTTTCATGCACTGAGGTATGATATAGAGAAAATTATTTTCAATAAATACACATTCAGCTGCAATGAAGTGTCCAGTATTTTGCTAGATATTTATGCAGGCAATTCTAGTCCAGAAATGCTGAGAACTTCTGGTTCGTTACAAGATATACATTTTCTTCCTACATTGCAAATGATGAAAACGTTAGTTCCCAGGCTAAGAACATTAACATGGCACCAGATAATAGCCACTTCAAGAGACTCCTTTTTCCCCTCTTAAATTATTCCCCACCTCCCTTTATTATTATTTTTCACTCAAAGGCAAATGAATTACTTGTTGAAATTCTAAATTGTGGGAACACAAGTTTGGTTCCTTAGACTCTTTCTTGGTTGGAAAGAGGAGATGCCTGACATTTCTTAAAGGGGACAGTGATGACAAGCTCTATGTGGCCTGGACGTGGCAATCACTTCTTTCCCCCTTGAACCCTTGACCTTTGAGGTTTACAGACTGGCTAGAGCTTGAATCTGAAGTCTCGCGAGACCTAGTTAGGACAGTTGTTTTCAGTGGAGAGCCCCCTCATTTTTGAAATTCTTCCTTTCTCCAAGTCTGACAGAATGGAAGTTTAAGCTTCTGGGTAAATTGTAAGGACATGTTTTAGAGCAGCCTCTTAGTTGCTTGTGGTTTGTACTATTTCTATTAGCAGCACAGGTCCCTTCTTTTTCACTCACTCTATTTAAGTACAGGTTTCCCCCACCATCCACTATTAGAAAGGAGAGAGTGTTCCTGTGAAACCTTTCTCAAATGAAAGTGAAGTAAAGTAAAGAAGCATTACCTTAGTCCAAATCTTGCTAATGGTTGCACAAAATAAATTGAGACAAAGCACAGATGCTCATAGACACAGTTGAAAACTATGGAGACTGGATGCTAAGACGCTGAGGGTAGTTCCCTGGGAAGGAGCTCGGCGGTGCCTCTTTCACTGCGCAGGGTGCCTGTCGTTTCTATAAGGGCTCGCTGCAAAACACACTGAACACCATTTTCACTTTTTGCCTTTCTTTATAGTAAAATCGAAACTTATCTTCAGATTTCTTTCAGTTAGAGAAAACACGTACTACAGTAGGTCTTCTGTAAAAGTGAAGTGGCATAAAGCAAACTTTCAAAAAGGAGGATACCTGCATAACTTGACATCCCTTTCAGTATACGCTTTAAATAGAGAAATGATGAAGAAATATTCCAAGCAATTTATCTAATTCCGATTACAATCTCTAGAGATGGTGAGCAGACATCAAACTGCATACCGTTTGAGATTAGCCCGAATTTAACATCTCTCTAATGAGGCCAGCTGAGATTGCTCCCTGAGGAGTCTGGGGTTGGAGTGGTGTGAAAATTTTCCCTATCAAGCACACATGCTTTGACATAGCCAAAATACATTAAGACATCTCCTTTACTCCTAAATATATTCAGCTTTCTTTTTGATATTTCACAGGAACCTTGTATTTAATAAAAATGAAATTTGGAACAAAACTGCTGAGCATATACCAATGGGACAGGTAGCTTGTTGAAGAGGAACTGTGTGGCATACGTAGTGTCAAGCACACCTTTGGGTGGGCTTCAGCTGGAAGGAAAAGCCCTGCATCCAGATAGAGTAGCCAGCTGCATGAGGTGGATGGAAGGTTCTCTGAGTGTCAAATCACTCCCACCACTGTCTAGCTTTTCTGCCTGAAGTTCTTGCTATTCATTTAACTTAAAGCTTCTTTAAATATATACAATATGGAGCTCTGAAGGGAGAAGACTCACACATTTTATTTACCCATTATCTCGATAATTTGAATTAATACTAACTAGCCAACAGGGCTGAGAGCAAGATACTGCAGGAAAGACGCTGACGTCAAATTCACGGTGAAGGTAGGGAGGGTGAGAGAGTCCCACAGCACATGCTTCTCTTAGAGATCTCAGCTAGTAGATCATCACGGGAGTGCCTCTGCCCCAGAAGAGAGGTCCTTAAATGTGAAATGAGAGTACATGGCAGAATCATTTTTCTAGAATCCTAAAACACTACATTTTAGAAATGTACACCCTCTATATAAAAATTGGACCAAGTTTATTTTGGGGTGGGAGGTGGGGCTGGGATCCAGTTATCCCAATTCATTCCTTATTAGACCCCCATTTGCATTCCTAAGGTAGCTGATAGGAGTCCAACCTATGTATTTATTTACCACATCTCACCTCAATAAATCTACTATGTTTTTACCCCAACTTCTATCCTAAGGATGATGTTTACCACAGATCTTTAAGCCATGACCTTTTGTTTCACTGGGTTCTCAGTCAGTTACACAATCTAATACGTGGTTGTTGATAATTATATAAAGAGTAGTGATAAGGCTGACGAGGTTGCAGAAGGATGGTGCAAAAACTAGAAGATCCTGAGGTTGGGAAATGATGATTTTAAAGCCATCCTCTGTCACTTCTTATTCCTGGTTTCCAAGATTTTATCCACCAGGTAATTATATTGAAATACAGGACTATGGACTGACAGCAGAGATGGAACTAGGAGAAGAGCATCTTTGAACCACTTTCATCTTAAAGACCAGGAAAACCACCCCAAGAATATTTAAGATGTCCAGTGAAGTCACAATAGAGCATTGGTAACGAAAGACTCTTTCTGTTTGAAGGTAAAATAAGATTGTAAAACACCATTTTTTTCATATTTGTGGGAACACAAGTCCATATTGGAGAGTGGCTTCAGCTCGGCAATGAGTACATCTTGGTATCATTAGACATCAAGGGCTCGTTAGTTTAAAAGTGGAATTGGAAGCCATGATTCCTAAAAAAAAATGAGTTGCGCCCTTAGTAAGGAAAATGTTCTGAACTGATTTTAAAAGCATAGAGTGAGAAACAGTTATGTTTGGATTATGAATACATGTCAGAGAAGGAGAACCGTGCAATAAACAACTTCAGACATCTTTTGCTATATCAAATGCCAAAAGAGAGGAGAGAGAGGGAGAGGAGAGGAATAGAAAGAAGGGAAGAGAATAGTAGGAAAGAGAGCAGAGGAGAGGAGGATAGTAGGAGAGGACTGGAGAGGAGAGAAGGGGAGGAGAGGGGAGAGAGAAGCAGTCAGTCTTTTGTAATTATGAGACCAGATTTCCTGTGTCCATGAGTCATCACATAAAGGCATTTGATGATCATTTAAAAGAATTCCTGATTTTAACAAGACAGACGCTGTGTGCACAGGACAGCATTGTGTCGTGAAAATGAGAAAATAGTAACTGGTTTTGTGACTCATTCACGTTATGAAGAATGCATCCCTTGGTGTATTTGCACCCTAGAAGCTATTTCATTTTTTTTTTTTTAATTAAACAAGGCCTTTACTTGTAGCCAGGCAGTGGCATCTCTTTGTGGTTATATCACCATAGATGCAGTGAGACTCCTAAAGGATTATGCTTTCAGTGGATTCTATAAATACAGTCATGGGTCAGAGTGTATACGGTATCTATAAACACATATGTGATAATATTTATTATCAGTCCACATCTTATTTCCCCCATTCTTTTCACTTTAGTTTGATGACAATGATGGATATGAATTCCAAAATGTTAGTTTGAGGATTTTTTTTAGTCTAAAATAAATATCTCGTAAGTACTTTCCTCCTTGGGCAATGTGTTTCTCATTTGCTGTGGCACTAAGTGTATAGGTATGCCTGACCGCTAACCTGACATATGCCTGTCACCAGGGACCGCTAGTTCTTTCATCTTCTTAATGGACATTTCTCTACTGATGTCTGTGGCCTACCTGACTATAATCCTTTAAATTTTAATTCACTTTACATTTAGCCTGGTCATAAATACCATTTAGGTACCAATTCTCTGCTTTATGCAATCCCTAAGGTGGTGCTTTTATTTTAATGAGGCCATTTGCAACTTAAGAGCAAAAAAATTCCATCTTTGATTGAATATATTTGTCAGTTTTATTCCCGATTGGCATTTTCATGGGAAAACTTGGATAAAACTAAAGGATGACTGCTTACCAAGTGGGATAAAAGTTTCAGTATGTTTCCATTTTCAAAATTTACTGAATAAATGGTCTTTGAAATTCATTTTGAAAACATCAAAGTAAACCCTGGCTGTAATCAAAAGTAAAATCCAGAATTAAGTTATGTCACATATGAAATTTCCACTGACTTTTTTTTTTTATTTGAAAGGAAAAAATAAATTGAGACTCCAGTTAATAAACTATTCAAATAATGGGCTAACACATGGAGGTGAATGCAGAAGAATATGTGCAAATAGTGGCTAAATATCAATTTTGCAATTAAATTATGTTCTCCGATTTTTATTCCAATGTTAGTCATTCTTATGTTCCCTCCCCGCAACCCTAGCAATTGGGAGCTGGTAAATTGCCATTGACTTTTTAATTTATTTAAAATTTGGAATGAAATAAATTTAAAGATATCCTTAACCAGACACTATAAAACTCTTAGGGAAAACATAGGCAGAACACTCTATGCCATAAATCACAGCAAGATCCTTTTTGACCCACCTCCTAGAGAAATGGAAATAAAAACAAAAACAAACAAATGGGACCTAATGAAACTTCAAAGCTTTTGCACAGCAAAGGAAACCATAAACAAGATGAAAAGACAACCCTCAGAATGGGAGGAAATATTTGCAAACGAAGCAACTGACAAAGAATTAATCTCCGAAATTTACAAGCAGCTCATGCAGCTCAATATCAAAAACAAACAACCCAATCCAAAAATGGGCAGAAGACCTAAATAGATATTTCTCCAAAGAAGATATACAGATGGCCAACAAACACATGAAAGGATGCTCAACATCACTAGTTATTAGAAAAATGCAAATCAGAATTACAATGAGGTATCACCTCACACCGGTCAGAATGACCATCATCAAAAAATCTATAAACAATAAATGCTGGAGAGGGTGTGGAGAAAAGGGAACCCTCTTGCACTGTTGGTGGGAATGTAAATTGATACAGCCACTATGGAGAACAGTATGGAGGTTCCTTAAAAAACTAAAAATAGAACTACCATATGACCCAGCAATCCCACTGCTGGGCATATACCCTGAAAAAACCATAATTCAAAAAGAGTCATGTACCACAATGTTCATTGCAGCACTATTTACAATAGCCAGGACATGGAAGCAACCTAAGTGTCCATCGACAGATGAATGGATAAAGAAAATGTGGCACCTATATACAATGGAATATTACTCAGCTATAAAAAGAAATGAAATTGAGTTATTTGTAGTGAGGTGGATGGACCTAGAGTCTGTCATACAGAGTGAAGTAAGTCAGCAGGAGAAAAACAAATACTGTATGCTAACACATATATATGGAATTTAAGAAAAAAAATGGTTCTGATGAACCTAGGGGCAGGACAGGAATAAAGATGCAGACATAGAGAATGGACTTGACACAGGGAGTGGGAAGGGTAAGCTGGGACGAAGTGAGAGAGTGGCACTGACATATAAACACTACCAAATGTAAAATAGATAGCTAGTGGGAAGCAGCCACATAGCACAGGGAGATCAGCTCAGTGCTTTGTGACCACCTAGAGGGGTGGGATAGGGAGGGTGGGAGGGAGACTCAAGAGGGAGGAGATATGGGGATATATGTATATGTATAGCTGATTCACTTTGTTATACAGCAGCAACTAACACAACAATGTAAAGCAATTATACTCCAATAAAGATGTTAATAAAATAAAGGTATCTTTAAAAACCATATGCACAGTTCTCTGATCATGGGGGCAAATTCTCCACACTAGTGCACACACTTTCCTGAACACTTTTACAGAAATTCTCTGTATTCTCATAGAACCTAATTCCTTGCATATGTGATTAAAAATGTTAAATTAGGTTTTTGCTCTTCATAAGTCAATGGTGATTTCATGCAGTTTTATTTAAGGGGAGGAGCAACAGATGGGAATTTAATTTGAGAAAAAAAAACTGAAGTATTTTCTTGGGAAGAAAAGAAACCTTGACTACTTAAAATGCTGTCATAAATACAGTAGTTAACATGGTTATTAATCTGTCAGGTTTAGTTTTCCAACTTTGGTTTGCGATATTCTTTAAAAATAAGAATAATGGCAGTTATTTCCTTAAGCAAGAAGAATTTAATACAACAGAACAATATTTTGTACAAGGGATTTCCCTTTTGTTTTCCATTTCATCCTTTCATCCAATTTTAAGATGTTTTTGTAATTATTTGACAAATATAAAAACTAAGGCCCAGGGAGGTTAAATAACTTGGAAATGTCATATTGCAAGTCATGAAGCTTGAATTCAAACCTACACTCAGATTCCCAGCACTTTAAAAAATCGTCTTCTATACTGCTTTTTCACTGTTTGCCAGGTATCGATTTTTGTTTGTTTGTTTGTTTAAGATATTAAAGACAACTAGTATCTTAATATGACTAGGCCAAGATCAAGTGTGGAAGTTGCTATTCTGACATATCTTTAATAGTCTTTATATCAAGGGCACTTCATCCTTCAGAGAAAACCCTGGACCATGTGAAGCTGGGAAACTGGACTGTCCATTTCAGCAAATGCCTATATAATTTATTTCCATATTTACATGTTTTTGTCCTTAAAATTCCTTTGAATAAGTTTAACCTCAACACAAATAATGTGCATTTTGAGCCTAATTAACATTTTATACCAAAATGCAAAGTTTATAAAGGAAAATACCATCACCACCATCCCCTAATGTATGGTGATACAAATATTTAGATGTTCTATGAAAAGAAGCTTCAGTGTATCTTCCTGTTTTACCAAGTAATTAAACCACTGAGGAGATTCTGCTTGCATTGAGAAATGTCAGTTTATTTGTCATGGTTTATCACCCAGGGTATCAGTTGCAAACTGATTCGTGGTAAGTTTGGGAGAGAGGATAGAGGAGAAGAAAGTTCTGTAAAAATAAGCGTATAGACGAGCTATTCTTTAAGTCTCAGGAATACTAACCCTCAGAACACTGTTTCCAGTTCACTGTAACCTTCTTGCCAACCTCCCGCCCTCCTTCCTGCTGTCCCTTGCCTTCTTCCTTCCTTTTTTCCCTCCTTCCTTTTTCTAAATTCCTTGTGCTATCAGTTACAATAACCTACTTTCCTCTAATGTTTAAAAGGGAAAAAAAAGAAAAGCTAAAGAAACAAAAGTAATGCCAAGCCTATTTGGAGGGCTTGAGTTTTCAATTAGTGAAAATACACCAAGTAAATGTTTTCAAATAATCCAGGAGCCCTTATCTTCTTGGAGGCTGAATAAACTCTTAGATCAAAATTTTTGTAGAGCCAGAGTTAATACATTTACAGCCTACATAGTCCTGAATACCTCTTAAAATGAGTATTATTTTTCTATAAATTACAGGCAATAGGTTTGAAGCATCCTTACTTTTCTCCATAACTGATAACAGTAGGCAGATCAAATATTTATGTCACATTTACAACTTGCTAGGCACTATGTTGAATGTTTTTTGGGCATTATTTCCTTTATTCCTCACTACTTCTCATCAACTAGACCACACCCTCTCTGATCCAAGACACGAACGACTACAGTCACAGCCTAATCATTCTTGCTGCTCCTTCATGCCTTTCAGTCTATTCATGAAGGAGCCAGAGATATCATTTAGAACATAAGACATGGGGGCTTCCCTGGTGGCGCAGTGGTTGAGAGTCCGCCTGCCGATGCAGGGGACACGGGTTTGTGCCCCGGTCCGGGAAGATCCCACATGCCGTGGAGCGGCTGGGCCCGTGAGCCATGGCCGCTGAGCCTGCGCATCCGGAGCCTGTGCTCCACAATGGGAGAGGCCACAACAGTGAGAGGCCCGCGTACCGCAAAACATAAGACATACCATGCCACTTCTCTTTTCAGTCTTCCCATGGCTTTCTTTTCCACACAGAGTAAATTCTGCTATTCTTACTCTGCTCTCTAAGGTCTTACATATCTGACCATACCTTCTGTTATGTACCTGCTGCCTCCAGCTCACTCTACCCTACAAACATCACTGGCCTATTCATTGATCTTTGAACACACCAAACTCCTGTCTCAGTGCCTTTGCACTTCCTGTTGCCTCTGCCTGGAAAGCTTTTCCTTCAGATATCCATATGACCAGCTCCAATATTTTATACAGTTATGTCAGAACATAGCCATTTCTGATTACTTACACATTGTCTATGGTTGCTTTCATGACACAATGGCAGAGTTAAGTAGTCATGACAGGGACTGTCTGGCCCACAAACCCTAAAATATTTACCATTTGTCCCTGTACAGAAATTTTGCCCATTTACGTTTTCCTTTCAGTATTTATCACTATGTAGCGTGCAATATGTTTTGTTAGTTATTTCATCATTGTCTGTCTCTCTACTTGATGTAAGTTCCACAGGGGCAGCAGTTTTCAACATTTTGTTTATTGCTATATCCCCAGCACTTAGAATAGTATGTGATACCTAGGAAGTTCAATAAATGTTTGTGAATGCGTGAAGAAATTTGCTGGTTGGCATATTCTGACTCTATGTTACTCAACTTATGTTTGTTGAAGATGTTAATGTTCTAACTAACTGTCTGACACATCTTATTTTCCAAAAGAAAACTTCATCTTGTTAATAACAGTAATATTTATGGTGATTTAGTGATTGTTGGCCATTAAATTTGGGTTTAGTCTAGATAAAAACAATTTCACTCCACGGGAATTTGATTTTCTGAAATTAGAGTCATAAACAAGTTTTGGTTAAAAAAGTGTGCTGTGTGTAACAATGTAGAGCAGGGTAGGGATAGGAAGGATAGAAGTTCTTGCTCTGTTCATTATTAAAAGTTGAAAGAGTTCATGAGATCTTAAACAATTTCTAGGTGAAACTACACTTGAGGTGTTACAGTTTATTGAAAGAAGTCCAGAATCTGAAATCAGAAGAAGAGGTAAAAGTCCTGGTTCTATTGTGTACCAACTATATGAAGCTGAGAAGGGGATTATTAAAATATCTATATTATGTGATTATTTTGATGAATAATCAAAATAAGATGAACTATGGTTTAATCTAGCCTACCCAAATTTTCACTGAATGTAAGCTTAACCTGGGAAATCTGCTTTTTTATTTTTCATAATTTTATTAAAAACCAACAAATGTTACAAATGCATGGGCCACTCTGGGAAAATATTCTGATGTACATAAAGTTGATTTGGTGTCTTTCTAACCATTCGTTCAGTATTTCTATCTTCCCACATATCCTGATGTAGTTTTGTAGTAATTTGAGGTGAGCCGACTTGGGTGGACCCAGTTTCTCCACTGACCAGCTATGTTGTCTTAAGCCAGTTATTTAATATCATTGAGGCTCAATTTCTCCTTATGTAAAAATGAGGATGATACTAATAACTACTTAACAGCATTCTTATGAAAATTAAGGGACTGTATGTGAAGTATTTAGCAGTGCATTAATTATTGTAAGTTCTAAAATTTCATTTCACCACGGTCTTCTTTCCTCTCCCCACAACTCTTACCAACCAGGGTCAATCATGTAAGGTGTGGTATGTTACATGATTTTCAAGTTGCCTAAAAACTTTATCAAATAAGACAAACCTACTAAAAATATGGCATAATATGTTAACACCCTGTGCCCAGGACATTTTAACTTTGTTGGAATTTTGAAATTACACACACACGCACACACATACAAACACACACAAACACACAAAGAAATTATTCTTTGATGATAAACTTCAGATCCCTGAGGGAAAAAATAATCAAGAAAAGAAAATCTTTTTCTAATCTTTCAAAGGATGTCATGTAGATACTGTGTATTCTCCTAGTATTGGGCACAACCTCAATAACATCCTATTCTGTCCCTAACATCAGTTCGGTTTACAGAGTTTTCTTTTATCTTGAAGGAGGGGAGAATTTCTAGGTTGTTTTTGTTTTCACTCTCTGAGTTTAAAAGAAAATTGTATTACTGTAAAACCTAATATGCAGCTCAAGGAGAAAAAGGAGTCTGTCCCCATAACTCTACTCTGTGATCTGACATCCAGTGTAAGTCAGCCTGTTTTAGAATTGAAACTCAGCAATTGTTTTTTGTTTTTTCTCTATTTGTTTTCTTTACTGCTGCTGTGTACAGGCTGGGATGAGTAAAGTCCTTCCACAGGGTGTCTGAGAGCTTTTTCCTGCTCTTGCAGCCACACCTGGCCACTTCAGAAAGCATTTCTCTTTTTATTGGTGTCTCTGGGTCCTCATTATTTTACCTGTATCTGCATTCTTCTGCATTTCATCTGTGTCTTTGATCATGCTGTACTTTGACCTCTTTCTAGCTTGAAAAGGTTTTATTCATAGACTTTTCCCACCTTCCTAACCTTTCTCAGAGTCAGTTATTTTTCCAAAGTGTCAACAGCTATGGAATTCAGTATGCTAACTTCAAATAGGGACCTCTTTAAATAAACATTGCTAACAGGAGTTGTTCAAAGGAGGTTGTATGGTCTAAATAAAGCTGGGCTTAGTCAACCTTGTGAAGCAGTTGGAGTTTATCTTTCTCTTCCTCCTCTTCTATCAAAACACAACTCTCATGCGTTCCATTTCCTTAGGGCGCTGCCTTAGCTGGTTGACATCAGTACTTAAATGTTGAATTAATATTACTATAGTCTTCGTTTCCAATTCTCTCTCTCATTATCAGAATTTTTATTTACCATATTCAAGGATACAAACATATTTTTAAAATATGACAACGTATTTTTAAAATATGACTTAACATATTTGAAATTGGGATACATCTTACAATTGATGACCTGTCATGGTTAAATTGGCAGTATAATTCTTCCTTGGTTGTACATAAAATAATGTTATATCTTATAATTGATGAACTTTTAGATGAAGTCAGAAATATGGGATTCCTAAAAAGCAGTAAACATTAATTTGTGTGAGTTTTAGGCACAGTAGAATCTTAATGCGAGTGTTCATTTTGGCCAAGGAGTAATATCCTTACTTTCTCCAAACCCCAGCTGTCATGTAGATGACTGCTGACTCCAGCTGAAACAAGTGGCCCAAAGTCCAACAGAAGCATCCCCAAATTTAGCTAATGCAAGCAACTTGCTCTGCAGGGATGGGAGTGCTGACATTATTTACATAGGATAAGTTTCTGTTACTCATGAAGATTCCAACATGCTTTAAAGGAATGTAAGTAAAGAGAAAGAGTAGTACAGATTATACTACAGGGGGTCTCTTTCTACCCAGTTCTGTAGGTGGTAAACAGAATTTGTAAAACCTACTACATAAAAAAACCCTTTTATTCTTAGCATTCATTCCTGCTTCCTTATGATTGTTTCCTAAAATTTATTTTCAAAAAGTAGGAGTATTACACTTTGTCAGTGGGATAGAATGGAACATACAATCTGTTTAGCTTCTTCTCATTTAACCATTTAATTTAACCATGCAGCATGGGTCCTCTACTCCTTTCCCAGCTATTAGCTCATGATTTATAAATATAGGAGGACTATTTCCACTTGTGCAATGTTGCCTGTTATGGTCAAAATTACGCTGTCCATCTTGTATCTGAGATGGATTTGCTTGGCCATATATCTTTAGAAATCCTTGGGCTCTAGGGACTGTGTGTTTGCAGTGGAAGCAATTTGCCACTAGATGGTGATCTTGCAAATTAGCTCACTTCTCTTAGGGGAGTTGTGTAGCAAGAAGCCAGAAATGTTTGCTATTTTTTTTCTAAAACCTTAAACGTTGTTTGTACCAAAATATAACTAACTTACAACACTAAAGCTTAGTAATTTAAGGTCATAAATTGGAATTAGAGAATTAGAATGTAATTTGAACTATAGGTAATTGTCCTAAATTCTGGTTAAGACACCAAACTGAGGGTTACCTTCTAGGCAATCGCAAAATACATACTAACTCTTATCCCAGAGATAAGGCCAAAATTTCCTGAAATTTACAATATTTTCATGTATTTCCAGTGAGAGTGATCCATGGACCACATGTGGGTGTGATTAGACTTGATGATCTTTATAGTGAATCAAAGAGTAAATGTTTTTCAATCTTTTGAATTTAAATACTGTCGTTAATATATGCTGTCATAATCACTCTGAGTTTTGATGCAATGTACTAAGAACCTCTTGATTGAATCAGAAATGTTCTAGTACATCTGATTATCTTTCACTGAACTTTGAAAATCAAGTTTGGCCTTTTATGCGTGTTTGAGTGACAGCCTACCTTTCCATTAACAAATCAAGAAGTTTAGCTCTGCCTGAGGACACAGAATTATGGCTTTTAATGCCAAAGGAAAGAGGGATGCCAGAGCAATATTTTAAAATCTCCTTTTGATTTATTTTTCTCCTTATGTGTTTCTCTCTTAAACTAGACTCAGGTAGAAAAACCCCCAAGTTGCTGTTGAAATCGTCTCTCTTTTGTCTAAGACATAACACTTTTTGCAGTAATTTTCTTATATACAAACAATTTCTGTACATGTAATCTGAACCTTAGGTTGGTTGGACCACATGTCTAAGGAATACTTATCTGATTTACAATTGTTTGCAGACACCTGAGCCTGAGAAAAGTTGTACCCATTCTTCCTTTTATTTTGCCCCAGCATCATCAAGTATTTTTCCAAGTACTCAAGGATCACATTTTCTTCTCAGATACATCAGCTCGCCAGTGTTGGCTAATCCAAAACGGTGTCTAGGGCCAATAGGAGAATTAAGTTACATATAAAAAGATAAATGGTCTCTGAAAATAGCCACAGGCACCATCTATACTGCGCCTTCAATTGTTTCCATTTTCTATGTACTACTGTTTCCACTCACTCATTAAATTACTTTAATCTCTTGCTGGCTCAACCTACCATGGTCTTCACACTCATACTGTGTCCCCTGTCTCTTTGATTTGGTCAAGCAGAAAACCAAAGTTAATGTATAAGCCAGAAGATCCAGGTAGACCCTAAGCAGCCACTGTATTTAAAAAGTTAAAACTCATGCCATTTTCAATTTTTCTCAGTTACCACTTCTGCAACAATTCCTAGAGATTTAAAAAATTTTCAGAAGATATCTTACCCAGCAATCAATCAATTACATTAATCATGGACAGCACTCCTTATTTAAGCTGACATACTTTTACAGAAAGTATAGCCTAGGTGATACATACAGCATCACGAAGAAAAAATTAAAATTTGAGCACAATTTGAAATTCTTTTAAACATACTTTGTCTCTAGTAATGTTGAGATCTGGTTTCCGCTCCAGGATGTAGAATGCTAGGAGTTCTGCTACTGCAATTATGGAAATAAAAAAGATGGATGAATTGAAAATTCACAGTTTCCTTGAACCTATTAGAGAGCTGAGATCAGAAGACAAACAACTAATTAGAAAACTGAGGAGAGGCAGGTGCCTATAGAAAGAAACAGGATGCAAACACTTGTTTACTTAAGGAAGGAATTCACTAGAATAACTGTTCAGTTGAAGGCTGGGTGCAGACTGGTGGAAGGTGAAGTTTGCTGGGGAGGGCACAGATATGGGGGAGGGGGACTCACTCTCCAGCAGTATTTTTATCCATGAAACCCACCATGCCCTAACAGGGAAGAACGGGACTGTCCCAGAGACAGCTTCCTTTGTGTAGGACAAGGAAGGAAGGCAGACACTAAAAATGGGGCATGAAAATATTCCTCACACCCTACCCCAACCTCCACTTTTCTCCACTCTCTCCTTTGTGAAACAAAAACTTTAATCTTCAGGGAGAGGGACAATAAAAATTGTTCTGGGCTTCCCTGGTGGCGCAGTGGTTGAGAGTCTGCCTGCCGATGCAGGGGACATGGGTTCGTGCGCCGGTCAGGGAAGATCCCACATGCCATGGAGCGGGCTCGCTGAGCCTATGCTCTGCAATGGGAGAGGCCACAACAGTGGGAGGCCCACGTACTGCAAAAAAAAAAAAAAAAAAAAAATTGTTCTTAGGGCACCGATGGAAACCCATTGCACCTGGCAAAGGGAACAAGAAACTACCCTCCAGCTCTAGAGAAGGGACAGGAATATATTCTTTTTTTTTTTTTTTTTTTTTTTTTGCTTCCCAGGGCTCTCCCTTTTTTTGCCTTTCCCGTTGCGGGGCACAGGCTCCGGACGCGCAGGCTCAGCGGTCATGGCTCACGGGCCCAGCCGCTCCGTGGCATGTGGGATCTTCCCGCACCGGGGCACGAACCCGCGTCCCCTACATCGGCAGGCAGACTCTCAACCACTGCGCCACCGGGGAAGCCCAGGGATATATTCTTAATAAGAACTCTAGCTGAGAGGAGCAGGAACATGAAAAGCACGTCCTGGAGACCCAAGGACTCTTCTCTCCTTCACTTCCTGCCATAGGGCTAAAAAGCATCAAGTAAAGTTGACAATGGAGTACTTCTGGGTAAGATGTGAGAGACAGGCCCTCCTGTCTCTCCAGCCCAAAAGGGAAGATTGATTGGTGAAGGTGGAGTAGAAATGGAGGAAAAAACCTTGGGAAGCCAGCCTCCACTTTAAACACAAGATGTCGATAGAGAAATTTGAAAACTGTGTTTCACTAAAGGCAAAAATAGCAACAGCAAGTTCAAAACTGCCTAACTCCTGACTAGACTACAGCGGACCGTCACACTGAAAATGGAGCAGAAGGAATGTTCTGCCTATTTACAAGCATAAAACTACTTACTTGAATTTCTACTTTCTTACACAAAATGTTTGGCTTTCTACAAAAAAAGTATGAAGAATATGAAAAGGCAACACACACCCACACACATACACACACACACACACACACACACACACACACACACACTCTGCAAGAGATAATACTATAAAATCAACAGAGCCATCAGACTCAGATATAGCACAGATGTTGAAACTATCTGACAGGGAATTTGAAATTACTATGATTAATATGTTACACACTCTAATGAAAAGAGCAGACAACATGCAAGATTAGATGGCTAGTTTCACCAGAGAGAAGAAAACCACGAGGAAAAATCAACTGGAAATGCCAGCAATGAGTAACTTAGCAATACAGATAAAGGTTGCCATTGATTGGCTCAGTAGCAGACTCAGAACAGTGGGCAATTCAGTGAACTTGAATATAGGGCAATAGAAATTGCCTAAAATGGACCACAAAGAGAAAAAAAGTGGGAAAAACAAAAAATAACAGAACAAAGCATCCAATAGCTGTGAGATGATATCAAAAAATCTAACAACTGTCTAACTGGAATCCTAGAAGGAGAATAAGGACAGAATGGGACAGAAGAAACAAATAATGGCGAAGAATTTTCTGCAATTAATCATAGACATCAAAGCACAGATCCAGGAAGCTCAAAGAACACCAAATGGGATAGGTAATCCCCCCACGGAATGGGGAGGTAGGTGAACACACATAGGCACATCACATTAAAAATGCTGAAAACAAAAGACCATAAAAATCTTTAAAGCAGGGCTTCCCTGGTGGCGCAGTGGTTGGGAGTCTGCCTGCCGATGCAGGGGACGCGGGTTCGTGCCCCGGTCCGGGAGGATCCCGCGTGCCGCGGAGCGGCTGGGCCTGTGAGCCATGGCCGCTGGGCCTGCGCGTCCGGAGCCTGTGCTCCACGGCAGGAGAGGCCACAGCGGTGGGAAAAATCTTTAAAGCAGTTGCATTACAATCAGAGAAACAAATGTATTATAGCTGATTTCTCGTCAGAAAACATGAGAAATACTATCCTTCCGTCATTCTCTACCCAGAAAATAATATGATTCAAAAAATAAGGTTTTTCTAAGGCCAACAAAAACAGAAAATTCATTGCAAGTGGACCTATTCTGCATGAAATGTTAAAAGAAGTTTATGAGGCAGGAGGAATATGATAGCAAACTGAAATTAGAATCTTTATCAGGAAATAAAGAGAACTGGGAATGGAATAAACGAAAGTAAAATAATTTTTAAAATTGATCTAAAGAGGTTAAAAGATAACTGTCAAAAGGAAAAATAGCAGCAATGTATTGTGTGTTTATAGCAGGTGTAAAATAAAATGTATGACAGAAATAGCATACAGTTCCTGGGGAAGAGGAATTGGAATACATATACAGGTTATAAGGCCCTTAACCCACTTGTGAAATAGTGTATAATATTGTTTGAAATAAGAGTCTGATTAACTAAATATATATATATATATATATATATATATATCTAAACCAAACATCAACTACAAAAGTATGAAAAAATATATAAATAGTAGGATAACAGTAAAGATGAAATGGATTAATATGAAATGTTCAATTTTGCTTTCAAGAGAAAGCAAAAAAAGAGGAGAAAGCTAACAGGTAACAGAGAGAAGGAATAAAACACCATGTAAAGATGGTAGGCGTTAATCCCCTAGACTTTTGTCTTGTTGTTTTCTCTAGAATCACTCTGATAAACCTTAACTCATATATATAACTAGCATAATTTAGAAACAATCTAAATGCACCTGGAAGCAAGGTGCATTTCTATAGCTTTCATGACTTTCTCTACACAAAAATACATACCTGAAGTCATTCATTCATTCAGCAAGTATTCATTGAACAAAGGCTTTCTTTGTGCCAAGGACTGTGCTTAGGACTATGGATACACTGTTGAAGACACAGGTAGAGATCCAGTTCACTTTTTCCAGTACTTACTACCTTGTAGGTCAATAAAATCTCCCCAAGATGTATTCAGGTATTTTTCATTTTAAACAGATGTAATAAAGAAATTACTCTCTTTAGAACATTTTTTTTAAATTTTTATTTGCTTTTTGGCTGCGTTGGGTCTTCGTTGCTGTACGCAGGCTTTCTCTCGTTGCGGCGAGTGGGGGCTACTCTTCGTTTCTGTGTGCGGGCTTCTCATTATGATGGCTTCTCTTGTTGTGGAGCACGGGCTCTAGGCACGCAGGCTTCGGTAGTTGTGGCTCCTGGGCTCTAGAGCGCAGGCTCAGTAGTTGTGGCGCACGGGCTTAGTTGCTCTGTGGCATGTGGGATCTTCCCAGACCAGGGCTCGAACCTGTGTCCCCTGCATTGGCAGGAGAATTCTTAACCACTGCGCCACCAGGGAAGTCCCTAGAACATTTTATTGACATGTTTGTTGCACTGCTAAGAATAAAATCTTTGAAAATGGTGTGTAATAAAAAATATATATCTATATATAAGGGACAATATTGGTTACCTACACGACATTCACTGACTCCTCACATCTTACTAAAGAAGCTGATATTTTTCGGGTTTCCAGTCTTCCTCCATACAATCTGTATGACTCAAGGAAAACTGAGTCTATCTCTAGCCCCAGATGTTAATACTCATCAATCTAAACTAATCATCTAATCACATTTCCACACCCAAACCAGTGACTAAAACTCCAACTTCATCCAACCAGTGCATGGCATTCCAGCAGTCATTATTTTTATTTCATGGGTTGATCCCTGACATGATGTAGCCTAAACACACTGGGAAAGATGCATTTTTTTCCACAAATGGAAGAGTGGCTTCTTCTCTATTCTACTGCACAAAGACAGGGAGACAGACTATCCTGGAGGCTATTGGCAGTTATGTTTTGGCCACAAGAAAGGCCAGCTTGAGAACAAAGTAATACACGTACAAGAATTGGCCTGAGAGAATCACAGAGGGACTGAGTTGGAGTCATCATTTTAATTTTCCTTAAACTTGCCCTATCCTGAGTCTTCCAGTTATATGCGATCCACTTATTCACTCAATAAATATTAATTGAGCACATACTATGTGTCAGACATTCTTCTAAAGGCATCCCCTGCTTTTTGAAAGTTCGCTTTATGCCACTTCATTTTTACGAAAGACCTACTTTAGTAGCTATCTGAGCTAATCCAAAGAAATCTGAAGACAATTTTTGCTCTTACGAAAAAAGACAAAAAGTGAAAAGAGTTCAGCATTTGTTTTGTCACAAGCCATTTATAGAGGCAGCACATGCTCTGAGCATCAAAAGTGGCACCGCCAAGCTCTTTCCCCAGAACTACACTCTCCATCTCAGCATCAAGCCCCATGGTTTTGAGCTCCATCTGTGAGCTTCTGAGCTTTATCTCCATGTATCTTTTTCATCTGTTAGCAACATGTGTCTTAAGGTAATTGCTCCTTTGCTTTACTCCTTTTGGGCTTACAAAAGTTGTTGTAGGAATGCTCTACTTTTGGAAAGCGGGGAAAACCTGTGTTAAGGATTCAGCATGAACCAAAAAGGCAAAGGGCCCTGTCTTCAAAGAGTTTATGTGCATTGTAAGGGCAGAAAATAAATAAGAAGTAAATATAAAATAGGTCAGATGTTGAGCAATGCTTTACTGTTAGTTTTTTGTTTGTTTGTTTGTTTTTTTCCGGTACATGGGCCTCTCACTGTTGTGGCCTCTCCCGTTGCGGAGCATAGGCTCCGGACACGCAGGCCCAGCGGCCATGGCTCACGGGCCTAGCCGCTCCGTGGCATGTGGGATCTTCCCGGACCGGGGCACGAACCCGCATCCCCTGCATCAGCAGGCGGACTCTCAACCACTGCCCACCAGGGAAGCCCTACTGTTAGTTTTGATTGATACTCCTCATCACTTCTTGTGGCTCTAACTTTCCATCTGAGGTCATTTTCCTTTAGCCTCTTTTCTCAGGAATCCTGTCCCCCAGTTGCCAGCCCCTTCACTGCAGCCTTGAACTCTGATCTCTCCTCCTCTCTCCAGTTCCTTCTCTCTCTGCTGAGGTAGGTAGGTAGTAAAATGTCTCCAGGCAGAAATCTGGAGAGATCTTGGGGCTCACTATAATTCTCTTGTCTTTAGGATACATTCTGCCTGTTGCCCCATATCTAAAAACAGCTGCCTTATATATTTTTGGTTGGAGGGAAAGTCCAGTGCCAATCTCACACTCAGGTTAATGAGTCTTCCATGGTTAATGAGATTTGGAAAGATGGACATTCCAGGTGTGAGAAATAGTCTGTATGTCGTTTTGAAAGAATTAAATATATTTTTGATGCAATAGTTGAGTATGGTTAGAAAAGGAGAACAGTTTATTTCTAAGAACCATGAGTGAGCACATATGTGACCAGAGGGGAAAGTAAGATCTACGTCATAAAGGGACTTGTAGCCGAATAAACATGTATTGCCATATATCCCCTTTACCAAATTTTCCCTATTATTTTTGCAGTGTACACAGCTTATTGAAATTTTTTTCTGCATATCCCCACTATAAGGTTGATGAGAGTAAAACCACAACTAACTTGTTCATTATTATATTTCCAATTCCTATTTCATAGTAGACACTCAATAATATTTGTTGAACTTATGTATGTGTATGTTTCTCTGTATGTCAGATGTGTTTATCTGTACATATGGGATTGTTTTATACATTAAATTATTTTAAATTATTGCCGATTATCTCAGCCTAAAAAGTATTACCTATGATTAAATGAGCTATTTTGGGAAACATGTTTATTCTTCCAGGAAAATATTATGTTACTAAGAAAATTTATTTATTTCATTAAAAGTTTCAAATTTTGGCCATCACATTAAAACTACCTCAGGGCAAAAGTTCAAAGGAATTATAATTAAGTAAAATAAATACAAGCATGAATGTCCAACACATGTTAAATCAATGAAACACTCATTTTGAAAAATAGCTGGTACTCTCTTGGTAGGCCAACAGCCTGGACAGGGTCACAAATATTTTAATGAAAAAAGTCCATTTGGTGACCACAAATGGTTATGGTATTACAAGAAAGAGGCTTCCTTTGACAAGTAATTTTCTTGATTTTGTCTGCTAATGAAAGATTATTGCAATAATTTTGATTTAGTTCCTAAATCAAAAAACTTGGTTTTGTCATATGTTTTCTAATATAAGATGAATGTGTGAGAGATGTTTCAAAAAAGCCACCTGGAACAAAGCAATCGGGAAACACAAAGCTTCAATGGAAAAAATAATAAATATTTTAATTTTCCCCATTTGCTTTTAGACATATTTCCTGGAGCCTTTAAACACCAAAATAAATAACCAAACTTCTGAGCTATCCCATCTGACTTGAATTTGAAAGTGTTGTACACATAGTTAAATTCTACTCAACTTCTCCAGAGTGATGCTTCTAGGTTCCCTGTTTTATTTTTTAAGTAAAAGTATTTGACATATTGAAATTCAGTCACCTCTCAATCAGCTACATGTGGAATAGCCCCCTTGTGGACTAGACACAGTGCTTTTTAAATTTCATAAATTTTATATTCCACAGATATTTATGACGTTTTATAGATTGTAAGCTCTTCATACAGATTTACTGAGTAAATGCTTCTCCCATCTTTTTCTGTTGGAATAGACATTTATTTTTATTTTAGCATGGGCAAAGTTTATTCCAACAGAAAAAAAAAAAGATGAATGAAGCATCTAAACTTCTAAAGTTTTATCCTGCAGAGTTGAAGTGAATTTGTCAAACTCACGTGGGCAAAATAATTTTATATAATAAGATGAATAGACGATATTTTCCTAATTCCTAAAGGAATATTTTCACACTCTGCAGAGGTGGAAGATGGATGTCCATGCTAAAATAATTTAGAAAGACATGTAAGAGTTAGAACTCATTGAATGCAAGTAAATTATAATAACCTGAGCTAAGTTAAGCAGATATTTTAAAGAGGATGTAGATGAAGGGCTATCTGTAAGCAAAATGGGAATTTTATAATATAAAGATAAGAATCAACCCAAACTTTTCTAGAAAGACTTGAGGCAGGTACAAAATATATGTGTGTGTGTACCTGTATATATATGCAAGTTTCTGTGTAAACCCCATCAAGCCCAGGGAAGCTGTCTCTGCCTATTCTCTGTCTTCTCTCTCTACCTCTCTCTCTGTCTCTGTCTCTCTTTCTCTCTTTCAAATTTTCTTTTCATTCAGTATATGATAAAGTACATCACACCACCATCTCAAGTTTTTATATCTCCTCTGTGCACGAGACCCATCCACACTGAAACTGGAAATCTCTTAGTCCTAGTTTATAATTTCTGACCAAAAGAACATGATTGGCTCAGCTTGGGGCAGTTTTCCATCTTCATTTTAATTTCTAATAGAATTATTAATTTTGAAATGTCACTTATTTGTCTTTGATATAATGCTCTATAGGACATAGTTCAAATAGCTAATTATTTTACTTACAATTGTGATGTAATGGTGCACTCTATTACTTTGTGTCCTTTGCAAGATAACACAAAGAGAGAATCCTACACCGTGGATAACTTAAAATCTTATGAAACTGGTAATGAGTTTATATCAGTAGACCCCTTAGAACACAGGACACTGAGGAAGAAAAGTTTGAATCATCCAATAGAGCCAAAACCTTTACCATCCCAAACATGGGCTGAAGACAGAGGTAACATAAAATTGGTAAGTGAAAGAAGGAAGTTGTAAATGTCAGCTCTAGCATAGTGATGAAACAACCATGCATATTTTCTTCTTTTTACTCCTCTTTAAATTTCCCTGTCATTTTTAAAAGAAGCATTAGTGAAAGTTAAAATTGCATCTTAGTTTTTAGAACATAACCAGATAGGACTGTAATGGAACAAGAAGAGAAATTATTATGAATCTGTGAAGAATATGACAAATAAGGGAACTTCTCGCCTTCCGTTTTTTGAAACAGATGAGAACATTTTCATTTAGACAAAAGGTAGTTGTGGCATATTAATAAGAAGCAAACCACCATTGCTATTGTATGGCATAATGGTTAGTTTCACATAAAAGTGTGAAGTGGACACCTCAAAGCAAATACTTTCATGTAATGAGTGCATTGCTTGAGGAATGTAGAAGCAAAATCTCTTTCCATACTTTTGCTCTCATTTAGACAAACTCCTTTAGACAGTACTGTTTCCTCTACTTAGCAGTCAGTCATTTGGCTTTCTTCAATAACAAAACTGTGGTTTTGAGAGTCAAGGAGGGGGGGCATCTCATGATGATAACGAAACAAACCTCAGGCAAAGCAAATATATGAGAATCGTGGTTCCAAAATATGGAGATTTTTGTTCCTTGATGAAACATCTGAGCCATTAGGTCAGCCCTGGGATAGCTTACTTCCAGACCTTTTACAGGGGATAATAAAACCCCCATTATTTAGCCCGTTTGGGGTTAAATATTCTGATTTACATACGCTGACTTACCCAAGAAAAACCTTTCGACTCACGTTGGTTTCCACACTAAGGATATTTGCTCTCTTCTACTTTATTATCACCTTATCAGTGAGACTTTCCCTGATTACCCAGTATAAATAGGAAACTACCCTAGCACTCTCCACAGCCGTTTTATTTATAACACGCAAAAACTGGGAAAAAGTAGTTTTTAAATCAAATGTTTTTAACTACCCAAGTTTCCCCTGCCAAAGTCATTGATACTTCTTACTTACAAAGGGAAAAGGAGCAGCTTCACAGCGTAGTGACCTAGTGAACAGCCCCTTAACCTAGTGATCAGATGTTAGAACAAGTGGACATCACAGGCTTTCTGGGAAGGGCGTCCCATCACTCCTTTGGTAATCCTGACAGAATCATAATCTAAATTTAGCATACAAAGCATCAAACAGACACAAATTGAGTTACAAAATAACTGGCCTATATCTCTCAAAAATATCAAGGTCAAGCTAGAGAGTGAGAAAAAGGAGCCCAAGAGCTGCGGCAACTAATTGTGACAAGTGATTGCAGAACAGATCTCGGACTGGGGAGGAAATAAATACAGCAAATTATTAGAACCATTGACAAAATTTGAATATGGGTAATGGATTAGATAGTAGTACTCTGTAACTGTCCCAGTGTTTGATTTCCTGGTTTTGATAATAGCAGTGTTGTAATGAAAGAGATGTCTCTGTTTTTAGGAAACACACAGAAAGATATTAATAAAAAGAGGCATGACTTCTCCAATTTACTGCCCAATGATTCAGAATAAACTTTCTTGGAATTACAAAAAATGAAAGTTAAGAAAAAACACATCCACAAAGGAAAGCCTGAGCTCAAGTACCACTTGGCCAGCTCTCTTGATGTCAGTCTAATGCGGATGCCATCTCCCACAGCATCCTGTAGATACCACTACCTTAGAATCTTCCACATTGTATAATACACAATAATTTGCCTCTCCTCCTAGGAGAGTCAGTACGATTCAAGAACAAAAACTGTGTCATGTTTGATTTTGAATCTTAGATTATAGCACAGGGCATGGTATAATCAGGGACATAATAAAGGGTTACTGAGTAAGCATATAGAGGTGTATAAGACTAAAGAAATATGCACTGCACATGGAGAAGGAAAACTGGTTACCATTAATGAAATGATCTGTAAATTTGTGATCTTATGCATTTTTAAAAATCATTCACCTGACTGCAATTTAAGGTAACACTTTGGTTAATTTTAGAAAACCCAATAGTCTAAGCTGAAACACATTTAATATTCAGATTTTTACAACCACTAATTTGCACACCAGTGATCCTTTGAAAGACTTGAAAACACAGTAAATATGATGAAAACAAAAGAAGACCAAAAAAATGGTGTGTAAATCCTAGGAAAACATACCACTTAAATGCCATTGCTTCTGTGTCAGTGCTTTACTTGGTAGGATGGGAGAAGAATCCCTTTAAATTCCTGTCTCCATGAAACTTCTCATCTCATACTGTCTTTTTCTTTTTCCCTCTTGTCCAGCCATGGGCACATTTACATAATTTTCTTGTCCATGTTACTAATTTCTGCCAGCTCTGTCCTTTAGAAGTATAGCACTGCGCTTAAATCTTAGTGTTATTTTTTTCCTTTTAATGTTTACTTTAGGTTTCATATTTTAGTTAGCTGACTACTAGAAGTAACATGTTAGAAGGAAATTCTTATTTTCTGTTCCTGGTGTTCCCTTCTACATAGAGAAAGACTCTCTCTCCATCCCCTTGCTCACTTCACCCCAGATGGAGACACTTGACTTGAGGAATAAAGTAGACATTTTCAGGACAGCTACACCCCTGTCTCCCGACAGGGAGAACACAGTGTCTCTACTCCACCAGTGGCTGCCTTTCCCCCGCCTGTCCAGTCCACTCTGCTAGGCCCAAGTGGATAATTCAACCTAAGTTCAGTGATTCATTCAGCAGGTCCAAGTGGCTGTCAACCTAATCAAGCCCCTCCCATCTGGCCTCTATCAGTAAATAAGGTGATAAGTGGATTTCATCTGCCACTGTTTTATTTTAGTTCTTTATTGTTTTTCAGAACTCTGATAGGCAAGAGGGGTGATGTTCCTTGGGTGCCACCCTAGAGCTCAGCACAGTATTATATGACTGATTGTGTATATTTTAACTCTAATAAAGTTCAGTAACAGAACATCCTAAATGATGTTCTACAGCTACCCTAAGTACCATATTGTGGGTTCTTTGTTGAGAACAAACCTTACAAAAAAGAAAGGTAAACAGAAGAATGTCAAGGCCCTTCCTAGTACTAGTGTGAACCAAATCAATGCAGCTTCGACTTGAAACTAACTTAACATTGGCAGATATTATTCTTATTGAGATTTATATACTGAAAAATTTTCCTTTGTACCCAGATGCAAAAGAGATAGAAACCCCAGATGAGAAGCTGTATTGCCAGGTATTCTTCAGGATTCCTAGAACTATCATATTCCCCATAGTTTTCATAGTATATTCCCAGAAAGTTTAATATAGGTCACATAAAAATATTGGGGTATTGAGAAATATTGGTTTGCACAATTTTTTTTTTTTTTTTTTTTCCGGTACGCGGGCCTCTCACTGCTGTGGCCTCTCCCGTTGCGGGGCACAGGCTCCGGATGTGCAGGCTCAGCGGCCATGGCTCACAGGCCCAGCTGCTCCGCGGCATGTGGGATCTTCCCGGACCGGGGCATGAACCCGTGTCCTCTGCATTGGCAGGCGGACTCTCAACCACTGCGCCACCAGGGAAGCCCGCTTTGCACAATATTAATCAGACTTATCTTTTACAGTTCATTATGATATAAAATATTTTGTGAATCTCTGAGAGGTGAACATGGTATACACTAGTCCTGTTCCTGTTCACCGTGGGAGTCCTCCTCCTAAGAGCTTTTCTCACTTGTAATTACCAGGACTGTAGAAAGAGGTTGGCTGAAGGGCTGCTTCCGGTAGGAACACATGGCAGATAAATAATATTTGCTGGAGTTCCTTCAGACTTGGGTGTGGGTCTTGGCTTTGCCTAGTCAGGAACACTATTTTACCAGTTTTCCCAGGGATTGTCAGACTCTGGAGGATTCAGTAATACTGAATCAGCTTACGGGAAACAGATTTATAAACCAGAATGCCAATTTATTCACTTAAACAGAACAACACACTGCACTATGTAACAGAATGTGACTGTCATACAGAGTGAAGTAAGTCAGAAAGAGAAAAACAAATATTGTATATGAATGCATATATGTGGAATCTAGAAAAATGGTACAGATGAACTGGTTTGCAAGGCAGAAACATAGAGACACATGTAGAGAACAAATGTATGGACACCAAGGGGGGAAGCTGGGAGAAGGGCGGTGGTGGTGGTGGGATGAACTGGGCGATTGGGATTGACATATATACACTAATATGTATAAAATAGATAGCTAATAAGAACCTGCTGTATAAAAAATAAAAATAAAATAGAATACTTGCATCAGCTGGCAAGTACATGCTCCTTCCCAGTAAAAAAGTCTTCTTGGGAAATCAAAATAAGAGCAGATGATTTTTGTGGTGAGTCAAGAAGCGAAACAAAGGGAATTGGCAGATATTGGGGAATAGTACATTCAATTAGTGGCAGACTGATGAATCCTTCTGCCTTTTATGTTTATACCTGTCAAGAAGTTAAGAACAACATCACCAAACCAGCTACCTTCCTTCTGAGTCATGGCTGAGTAAGCACTGACACATTTTAGTATTTGTTTAAAAAAAAAAAAAACCCACAACAAAACTATATTCCTGATCAGTTAACAAAATATTCTGTTATAACATTTCTTTATGATGGCTATTTCACACAATTAATTACTTTCTATCTTATCTTTCATTACTTACATTTCAGATTAATGTGTCTCCATTGGGTTTTGGGAAAGTTCCATGGGCTCCTTGTTCAATTTTAGGAGACCTATTTATCTAATCATCAAGACATGTAAAATAGTCTCTTAGGGAGGGTTACTTCTACAAATGGCTAACCTCATTTGTTTTGTGTTGAATGATGTCAGCTTCAATTCACGAGGTGACATTTAATGACCATATTCATATATTTTTAGGGTAATTTCTATTTAAAGAGCATAACATCAATGTACTGGCTACATAACACTCTATTGCTGCTTGGTATGGAGATTTTACACACACACACACACACACACACACACACACACACACACACATTTTACTCTTAAAAAAAAAAAAAGCACACCTGAGGGGAACATAACTGCAAACACTGGCTTGATTCTAAAATGATTGTATTTAATGATTCAATATAGGACATGTCTTTTTTTTCTTTCTTTTTTTTTTTTTAGGACATGTTTATAAGGTCTCTCTACCTTATGCCACCCAGCCTTTGCAGTTGGCTTGGGGATATAAAGACAAATAGAAGTTAGACTGCAATTCCAAGCATACTTTGACTGCATTAAATCTGAATAAGAACACCCTCTCAGGTTGAGCAAACAATCATCTATCTACTGCTCATTCATTTCAGAGAGCACCAGAAATGAATTGGTTTCCCTTGAAAAATTCACACTCAATGCTGGTTGATTCTTCATATCTTACCATTAAAGTCTTATCATTTTACAACAACTTACTTTGTAGTGAATACAAAACCCCCTCAAAGAATTCACCCTTCTGTCAGCCTTGTGAAAGCTGAAAAAAAGAGAATAGGTGAAGACCCTGACTCAGTAGGACACTGGCTGAGCAAGCATCACACTGAAAGTTACCAGACTTAAGAGTCTACCCTGATCGTAGTTCTCTGCTATGTCGCTTTGGGTGAGTCATTTATCCTGTGTGGATCTCATTTTCCTTATCTTATTAGGATGGTTATGAAATCAGATGGCTATGGGTGTTAGGCAGATAAACTAATGATTGAATCAGGCTGAGGTTAAGAGACTAGAAAGTTGTGGGAGACTGTGACATTAAAGAGGCAGAGATAAAACTAGATGCCTTACAAATTTGTAGCTAGTTGACAGTTGCAGCTGTTCATTTGCGATTGAGCAACATTTTCTAAAATCTCAAGAGTAGATTGGTATGCTAAATATAATTTCCAAAGAGAATGATGAGTAATCTATATGCTTTAATACTGTGTCCAATATCACAAGGTGAAATTGTGATAGAGCTGGGAAAGGATTGGAGAATAAAAAAACATACGAATTTAGATCTCAGGATGTTTCAGAGATCAGAAAGTAATTTGCCTTATTTCATAGAAAGGTAAACAAAGGCCTGGAGTAAGTAAATGGCTAATTTAGGTCTCAGGTTGTTAATAGCCAAGCAAAGACCAATACCCCAGACTCCTGTTGGGTCTCCTTTTCCAACAGTCTGCTCTTTTCTGTAACACAGAAATGTTGAGAATTGTAGGGAATCTTAATGACAGTCTAGTTAAACCCCTTCATTTTATTAGATGAGAAAACCTACACTCAAGGGGTTGGAGTTATCAACCACACACTCGGCAGCGGAGCTCCAGCTACAACCCACATCTCCTAACAAGCAACCGGTATTCATTTTTCCACATATTCAGTACGTTTTATTTTGTGTAACGATGCAGAAGAAAGCAATAGCCATGAAGTCTAAACTGCCTTCACAACTACAATTTTAAATATTGTGCAAATAGTGATATAAGTGACGGAGAAATGATCTTTAGAAGAGAGCGTGCTGTACTATTACACAATTTCATCTCATAATAAACATGTCTATTTCTCTACTTCAGTATAGGAACATATTATACCAGGCACATACTCTGCTTATTTCTTTTGGTTGAATATTCAACAAAATCCTCCTAAGCGTACTGGTTTTTGGAGGCAACACTAATTCTGGTATCATATGTAAATCACTGCTAAGCCAGGCTTCTTCCACTGGTGACTTTACTTTTGACAAATGTACAGTCTGATCATTGTAAATGGTGCTAAAATTGTTTCATGAAATCTTGCCTGGAAGCATGGAAGTCAGAATAGGAGACAATAAGTTTTTGTCATCGTGAAAGGCTTCTCTTATCATGGAGAGAACTATCAATACTCACAATATTTGTCACAGGATCATTTACCTTTGACAGGCTACCCATATTTTTTTTTTCACAAAGACGGAATCAATGAGAATATAATAGAAAAGGACAGTACGGTGTGTGCTACCAGTAAGGACTTTATAAAGGTAACACAGAGTCCTGAAAATCGTCCACCTGTCACCATAAACCAGCCAACCACCCAAACTCCCGTAGCATTCAATACATTCAGTTTACCCTAAATTCCTTAGAGCCTATCTCAAAATGTAACATTTGCCTTTACTTGTGTATTTTCAGCCTTGATACAGGGGTTAAATTGTTAATGCTTTACTTTCACTTCCTTAAATTTTTTTAAATCAAACTTTGCTTTTTCTCTCCCTGGGGCACAACAAATGGACAGCTTTCCTCTCTTGTACTCCTCCTTCCATTACCATCACAGCAGAATGCATCTGAGACTGTAATAATTCAGTGATGAAATACAAAATGTCGCAATGCCATCTCTCTTAAAGTGAACTGAGATTTTGTTATGCCATTTAGGTGCACTAATAGCAACTCAAGTCCCATGGAGTATCCTAATGTGAATTTAATGAGCTGATAGCATATAAATGACAGTACTGTGAGGGTGAAGGTGACATAACCTTTTTCTTTCTATTTGATGTTTGCCTTTGAAAAACTACAGATCTGTTCAAAACCTACTGCATTATTACTAAGTGGCGCATCACTCACCAAAGGAGCTACTATTGTTTTAGCATTTAAGAATATTTTTCTCTTTTACTGGAACAAGTAGCAAGAGCAATTTTTTTATCATTAGGATAAAAAAAATCTGAATAGTCTTTCTCTGAACAAACACAAATTACGTAGCACTCTGGTGTCTATTTTGCCATAGGCCGATGGTCTCCAGCGACAAATATTTACTTATGGGCCCCATATCCTTTGAATGTCACAGACAGTGATATAACATCACCAAACTGGATGTTAAAGACAGCAAAACTATCCATCTTTATATGAGGTATTATTTGAGGATGCAAGTTAGATGCTTTAAAAAGATGGTATATATAGAAGCTTTGTCAATTACAATGGATTCCATGGTTTAGTTCAGTCTTTCAGGCTGGTCCATTGTTTGTGAAAACAGCAATCAAATTAAATTGGAAGAGCATGGTTTACCCCTGGCATATGTGGAAATGGAATAAGGGGAAAGGGTGGACAAATTTTAAAAAGAGGAAAAATGATTCAATGTCTTTAATGGTGAACGGTAATAATGAACATAGAAATACTTTTAAAAAGTTTATGACACTTCCAATGCATTTTTCGTGGGATTTATGCTCTAGAATTAAGAGGTATATAACAGAGCATTCTGGAGGTCTGGAGGATGGAATGCGGGGTCAAAAATTGCCTGAGTAAGAATGAGAGGCTTACGTGGTCACATGTCACTAGCCTGAAAACCTTTTACATCCCTCCCATTTAAAAGAGGGAATGTATACCTCAAACACTTTTTAAGACTCTTTGAACCTCCTTAATTTAAAAATGAAGAAACTGGGACCAGAGGGATTACATGATTTTCTGAAGTCTCAGGCTGGTTTAAATAACAGAGCTGCGCAAGATTAGAACACTCATCCTCTGATTCCAAGTCTGTAGCCACTTCACTTTAATGGCTACAGCAAGCCATGATAAAGACATGAAATTGATGTGATCTTTAAAATTCATCAACCATTCATGTAGATCTAAATAACTAGCACGGAGTCTGATTGGAATTGAAGCTGTCGCGCCTAACATTTAAGTTAAACAAAACTAAGTTAAACAAAATCTGTCACAACGCAAGTCATTTAGTTTTCCAAACAAAACTCTACCTTGGGTTACATTCTATGAATATAAAAATTAAGCAGCTTAAGAGTTTCAAAAGTTTGGATTTTGGCAAAGTTCAAAAATCTTCTGGTTGCCAGGGGACAAAGCAAAACATATCACATATGCTTAACAACCAACATGTACATATTTTGTCTTTCCTAGGTTTCTAGGGCTGGTCAGGCATAATGATGCATTACTGCTGAAGGAGCTTCCAGCAGGGACAAATGTTTATCTGTTTCCAAAAGCATTTTCTTAATCCATAACAAAAACAGCCCAGTATTTCTCATTGTTTAATGACTGAGTAAAGGTTAATGCTACCCAACAGAGATTGTATTCCGTTTTATATTTTTATTGTCTCAGCGACTTTAAGTGAAAATCACTGGTTATGTTGTGGTTGAAAAATATTAAATATATGAAGGTATTTTCCCCTTATGGACTATAAAAGCATTATAATATTTGGCATACTTATTGTCATTAAAATATCAAGTTATTTTTGTAAGTTTTTGGAATTAGAGTCTGAGTATTATATTGATCTCCCTGTGCTATGCTGCTGCTTCCACTAGCCGACTATTTTACATTCGGTAGTGAATATATGTTGACGCTACTCTCACTTCGCTCCAAACTTACGATATTCATATATTCACATGTCATATCCATACATCACATGAATATATGATGAATTACTTTAATCCTTTCCATTGATGGACACTTTGGTTCTTCAAAAATTTGCACTATTATACATAATACTGCAATACATTTTTTTATATGTGCTTGTGTTGTGAGTACATTTTTATAAATAAGTTCCCAGAAGTAGAGAGGCTGAGTCAAAGGACACGTAGAGATTCAATTTTAGGATTTATTGTCACTATAAAGGTGATCACAACCACATTAGCTCTAGATATTTTTAAACTTTACAATATTTTTCATTTGATAGTTGAAAAGAAGCTTTTTTAAAAAGTCATTTTATTTGAACAGAAATAGGTTGCCTTTTTAGGTGTGTATTTCCTGTTAGTAATATCTTTCAGTGAATTGCCTACTGATATTTTGTCAGTTTTAAAATCTTTATTCTTATTGAGTTGTAGAAACACTTTATATGTAACATTATATGACTTTATCAATTATATGCAGCAAGTAGCTTAACCCAGTAGGACATTCACGTTGCAATTGTTCTTATGCGTTAGACTTCAAAAACTGAGTCAAATGTATTCATCTTTTCCCTAAAAAATTGAGTCAAATGTATTCATCTTGTCCCTTAACATACTTAGACTTTATTTGTCATCTTAGATACATTCTAATAATATCTAAGCAAAGATGGTTTCAGCAAAAATTCAAATGAGTACTATGTTAGTTTAGGACCAAAATTTCAAGTGGCCGAGATGACTTTATGGTATACCTAACTTTTCTTTATATTTTGATAAGGTGGACCTCTGCTAATGTTGTTCTTCTCTAACCTAAGGTATTACAAAGAATAAAATAAACTTTTGTTTCTGAGAACCTGGTGGCAATTCACTCAGTGAGCCCTGCTAGGATTATTGATCGCAGAGAAGACTTCTGTGAGGAACGAAGGCAGCCACTTGTATTTGTAACCATATGTGTATTCCGGGCATTGATCGTTTGTTGGGTCTGCTGTTAAGTGGAAATCCTAGTTATAATTTTATCATTTGGCCTGTGGATGATCCTCTGTTACCTGACATAGCTCAGGAGACTATAGACTTAATTCCTAGAAATATCTGGGATGGTCGGTTAGAAGAATCTGCTGTCATTGCACATCTCATAGAATCCCAGCGAATTTTCAAAGCAGCTCAGGACTCTGAAGAAGACAGAGAAGGAAACAAACTAATTCTTGATTCAAAAGGAGCCAGATTTTAGTTTAAGTTCAGAACTTGAGGTTGGAGCAGGTTGCAAAATCCTAAAGAGCAAACTGTTTCTCTCTTTTAGGCTGGAAACAGAATGTTAAGAAGTGCAGTAGAGATACTGTCATACCCTAACACAGATTAACAGTGTTCTATCTCTCTTTCATGTATTCAAAAATGTGCATTAAGTATCTACACTATTCAAGGTATTGTGCCAGGCATTGTATAAGATGCAAAACAGAAAAAAAAAAAGATGCAAAACAGGATGAGATGAATAAGGGTGATGATGATGATGATGATGATGATTATTTCAAGAAACTTTATAAATAAACACACAGACAAAAATAAAACCAGAAGCACGAGGTAATATAAAGAGAATACAAATAAAGTATTATGAGAGTTTTTAGGAAGATTGCTTTTGCCTGTAAACTTCAGCCAAACTGATTTATGGAAAAGGTGACGATTTCACTGAGTTTTGAAAAAATAAGAGACATTTAGACATGGAAATATATGAGACAATATCCCAAAGAGAGAAAATGGTTTGCGTTTTAAAAAGTGGTGCCTTCTCAGAGCTAAACACCTTCTTTGCCTTCGGACCAAAGAGCATCAATAGTTAAAAGTTCTTCGCCTCAGAGTAAGTCAGATGTTCTAACATCATGGGATTTCCTGCTCTGTGGAGACCATATAGATATATAGATATAGATATATATATACACTATTGTGTATATATATATATACTATTGTACTAATAATGCTAATAATATACTAATATATATATATATATATATATATATTCTTTGAAAACTTAGCCACCATGACAAGCAAAGATTATTTAAGTAAATTTCTCAGATGAGACCTAGAGATAAACCAGTTGACTTGTGTCTGCAAAACCAGTAAATAGTTTGAAATTTTTCCTGTGTTAATGGATATTCTTATTATATAAATAAGAGGTCTGATAAAAGGAAGGCTAAAAGACTTGAATTTTTTCATATACTCTTTTATCATACATGTATTTTATTTTAGAGACTTTATAAATTTTTTCAGATGTAAATATTTAGAGAAGTGTTGGATTCGGATATGAGGAAGGAGAGAATTCAAGGTCTTTAATTTTCTGCTTGTAGCCCTAAATGAAAGCATGGCTGAAAATCAGCATTATTTTGATTCTGGGTCCTAATATGTCTGAGGTAGCAGAATCCTCACCAAGATAGCCTAAAACGTAGTTAAAAAATCAAATATTTCAGCATATGTACCAAAAAGTACTGCGTGGGAAGAATTGTCATTTTTATCCAGTAGCTGCAGGCAATGGCCCTTCCAAGGACTGTGACCTAGAGTATAAAGACAGTATATGCAGCTGACACTTCTGAACCACCAAGTTATGTGCAACATCAGTTTAATGTTCACAAAGTGTACAGTTTGTCTCTGGGAAAATGTGCAGATCAGAAGATGTGAATCTCTTATTGGTGTAAGTCTCACATGTGTAACGTGGGTCAAAGAGACAGCAATGGAAGAGTGTGTTTCTTCTCTGCCTCTAATCCAGGCCTGTCATTCCATTCGGTCCAATATCTCTGACCATCATTTAGGTGCTAGGAATAAGTAAATATTGGCATCCTGTTAAAATGATTTGTTCAGATGAAACTTTTTTTTTTTCAGCAGAATAAGTGGGGGACAGCTTTGAGAAGCTCTCTTCTCTGTTCTAGAGTATATGTGTGTGAAGGTAGGAATGTGGCTTAGATGACCTTTCAATGAGTCTTTTAGCCTAATTCTTCTGATTTTCAAATATATAGAGATCATTATCCTACAAAAGCTATATGGAAAGAAATCATGCCTTAGAATCAGAATATGCCAAATTTCATTGGCTTTAACATGAATTAAAACCCACTTTACCTTAAAAGGAGAAAGACTAAGAGGAATGCAAATGGCTTGGACCAAAAAAAAACAAAAAACCGCATCTCGTGCAGTTTGTTCAAGAGAGAGAGAGACTGAGAAACCCTCAAGGAAACAAAGCTTGAGCCATAGAAGCAAATGGTCACCCCTGCAAAGCCCAGTAAATTCAAGCTTTGTGTATACAAGTGGATTGAGTAGGTTTGGAAACCACACCTCCGTCAGTTTATACTGATGGATCTGGCCCTGCTGTTACCAGTCAGATTTTAAGCTTTGATTTATGCAGCTTTTGGTGTTTGAGGTTTTGTTTGGTTTGGGGATTCAGCCTTTTTTTCCCTTTCTTTCCTTTTTTTTTTTTTCTTGCAGCAACAACATTTTGTCCAAAAGCACACCCCAGAATCTTTAATTATATGTACATACCATGTCATTTCATAGAACGTACATATTTAATGTAATCTGAATGCTCTAAATCAATGTTGAGCAGACCTTCTGCAACTGAAATAATATGGAAATTTGTGTAACCTGCAATTATAAAAAGCACAGTTACAGGAAAGAAATGTTTTCCAGTCTCTTCTGGGAACCCTACATAACTTGTTTATTCCCCCTACATTTGATTTACAACAAGTGAAATGAATTTTCATCAAACTCCCCAAAATGCAATTATCTCCATAGGTCACAGATCTAAAATTATGCCAAAGAAGTTCAAGTTAGAAGGAACTAAGCCCTTCAGTGTCATCCAAGCCCTTTAGTGGACAGATGAAAAAATTAATGTCAGAGAGTTTGGTTAAGAGATTTGCTCAAGATAGCACAACTTGTTAACTCCAACACTGTGTTTACTTATCCTAGCCCTTGGTTCCTAATCCAGATTTCTTTTCTCTACAAAGTATATGATGCAGAAGGGCCTCGAAGTCCTAGATCTAACACTTTCCTTACCTTGGAGTTGAGAAATTTGGACATCAAGGAGCTTAGAGTATTAATAATCTGGTTTTCTGTGGGACAGAATTGCTTCTGTTGATCCCATGTTATCTTTTACCAGACCTCCTCATAATAGTCATCCATCCTAAACACTAAACAAAACAAACAAACAAACAGAAGAAGACTGGAAACGGAAGGAGAGAGAGAGAACAATTTAGTTTTCCAATAAATCAGGTACAAAAGATCACATTGGAAAGAGTCTCTCTCCCTGTGACATTATGAAATTGGGGCTTTAGTTGATCCAGAATCAAGGGCTGAATTAATGATTATTACTATTAAAAACTTTGTAAAAATTTATTTTTATTTTAAATTTTATAATACTAAGTCACCTAAATAGGAGAGGTTTTCTGTTTAGGTACTAGTTGCGTAATTGCCACCTCCATCAGTGATGACCTGATCATGAGTGTGTATGGTCATTTAAGTTCTCTACTGCTAATGCATTTCTTCCTGGATAATATGAAAGATTTTTTAACATATTTAAATTGGGACATATGAAATAAGAATTGATTTAGAAGTAAAAGAATGCTATGCCTGAATGCATTCTGTTTTTCAAAACAAATATGTAACTACTAACTATATTTACAGGTGTCATTTTCACTAAGTTCCATTTTCTCCATTACAGGATGTTTGCAAAATCTTTAACCTCTGAGAGAAACAGGCAAAGTCTCAGACTAGTGGTTTTCAGCACTAGCCAGTTATTGGGATCATCCTGGATACTTTTGAAAATACTGATGCCTGGACCTCATGGTCAGAGATTATGAATTAATTAGTCTGAACTGCTGCTTGGGCATTGTAATTTCAGGCAAGGTTGGGAACTGATTCATAGACATTTTCATGGCTGTGACTTTGGTGTTGTCATCAGTCCCTGTATGCTCCTGCCCAGCTGACCTGAAGTAATGGAAGCCTCTGTGATCTGGCTTTGCTGGCTGTAGTGTTGGCCTCGAGAGGATCTGTTGGAGATTTGTTAAAAAAGATGAGTGGGATCTGTAAAGAGAGGGCTGAGATACTTCCTCTTCCTGCATCCTCCTAGACATAGCTGAAGGATACCCTCTCCACTGATGTCTAACAAAATTAAAATGAAAGAAAATATCATGTAACCATCCTTGAAGAATAATGATTGCATAGAAACACAAAAACTTCCAGGGTTAATATTGCATAATCCATTCACATCCCTTGCAGCCCCTTAAGCTTTATTTATTTTCTTGATGGGCGTGTAAGACCTTGGAGCTCTTCGCTTCATTGTTCAGCCTTCCAGCACTCTCAGGAACTCCCGCTGAATATGAAAAAATTCCGCAGGCTAACTGATGTCTCTCTTTCACAGAGGCATCAGCTCCATTCCTTTGGTTTGGTATCAGTGATCCTCTTCCTTCCCACCTTTTAGGAAGTCACTGACACTGGAATGGAGGGGAAGGGATTTAATGTCTTCCACTACCAATCAGCACCTCACTTTCTTTCTTTCTCTCTTTCCTCCCTTAGCCAAAGAATCATTTTCCATTTGAAATTTACAATGTCTATTTTATTTGCTCTGACCCTCTAAGGTACATCCCTGTATAGCTCTGGGTCCCCGTCACAGGAGACTCTTATCTATATCTTTTCCTTTGCAATTGCATATTCATGCATTGTCTTGCCCTGAAGACATATTTCTGATGATTCAGAAAAAGAACTTCTTTTACTTACTTTGCGGTGTCCTTGATGCATTGTCTTTACAACTGTGTTTTTTTTCCTCAATACACTGAGATATTTACTCTGAGAGACAGCGCAGCCTGTTGCTATGATTGACAAAACTGATTGGTTAGAGGAATCACCTGGAAAACTTAGTAAACTGCAGAATCCTGGGTCCCACCTCAGACCCATTCAGTCAGAATACTCAGAGCCATGGCAGGAACCCATATTGTATAAAGCCTAGTGAGCGGGACTTGGTCTTTAGAGACATGCAGCGCAACTCTCAGCTGACTAACTTCCTAAGCCTCAGTTTCTTCATGTCAAAATAGACATTAATTTGCAGTGATCTGTGAAGATAAAGTGAAATTATATACAAAGAACACAGTACCAAATAAGAACTTAACAATTATTTTCCTTGCCTTGCCTCAGAGCTTATGATGAATTAGTGTATTTATAGAGATCTACTGGAGAAAACAGGGCTGTTTGCAAAGAACATAATTTTTCCTGTTACCTTCTCTTTCTTTCTCTTGCAGAATGTGTCCCCTTGGCCCAAAGCTATAGGATTAAACAAAGCATCATTGAGCTTCTGACATTAGGATTGCTGTTTGCCTCCAATGTGGAGCCATCCAGTCCATAGTGCAAAGTCTCCTCTTGGTCATGGAGAGGGTTGGGCTGTGCCCACCCATTTTGTTAGAAATTGACCTGAGGGAGAGAAATTTGCCTTTGCTTTTTTTGTTAAAAACCTTACTCTGTTGCTTCTCTACCCTCAGGATAGCACTAACTCCTCCACTTCTCATTTACTAGAGTCAGTTGGGTTGACATTCAAATTGCATCTTGAACTTGTGAATAGTAACAGATAATGGTGAAAGCAACAGTCATTAGGCTCTTTTGAACTCAAATTTGCAAGGAGGAAAATATACAAAAAAATAATTCTGGGTAGATGGTAACTCATAGTGAGATGTAGAAGTCATCTATGTCTATTTCACCCCAGAATTCGTCTTCAGATTTGCTGGAATATAAGCAGAATATCTGATAATTCGGTAGTTACATTTTTAGTAAGCAACTGATTAATTGCCAAGCCTGAACACTTGGAGTTCTGCTTAAAAACACAGTTCTAGTCACCACTGACAAGTTCCACTGAGTAGAATTAACCTAGAGGAACACATGTAAGCTTTCCTCTTTTCTTCACAAAGGATAGACCAGAAAGCTCAAGAAATCAATGGGAAATGGAAAGCATTTACAATATAAAATCTAATTGGAAGCTAAATGTGATTCTGAGAACCCATAAAGCAACTGGAAAGTACTTGTCAAGGTAGGCAGGACACACTAGTGAATATGAACCTCTGCAATATACATCTTAACCAGAGACAGAATAATCTCTGCCCCTCCGATCAAGGGAGAAATTCCTCTGGAAAAAAAAAAAAAAAGGCAGGGGCTTCCCTGGTGGCGCAGTGGTTGAGAGTCCGCCTGCCGTTGCAGGGGACATGGGTTCGTGCCCCAGTCTGGGAAGATCTCACGTGCTGCGGAGCAGCTGGGCCCGTGAGCCATGGCCGCTGGGCCTGTGCGTCCGGAGCCTGTGCTCCGCAACGGGAGAGGCCACAACAGTGAGAGGCCCGTGTACCGCAAAGAAAAAAAAAAAAAGGCAGAAAATGTTATCATCCTGGGCAATGACAGGTATGGTCATTGTTAAAGTCCAGGTTAAAGTCCAATACTGTTACTAGTTTCACAGGTTCCTATCCTCTAACCAGCGTTCTTGATCCCTTTATCAAGCCTTTCTTTGTTCCTAGTCAAGTGATCTGAAGGCATTTTGAAGTTTATGTGTCTCAAGTCATCTTACTACACCTAGTAATAATTCACAGTAAAAACACAGGTATAGGATACATTCCATTGTTAAATAGCCGAGAAAGCATATGTGATGGCTCCTACATTACAAAGGTATTATATTTACCACCAAACCAATATGATCACAGTTTCCTTTTGGTTACAAGTTCTTGACCCTCCTGTCTCCTCCAGCACCTCTCCACTCTTTGTGAAGTCAGATACTGTGTCATTTTTTAGCCTTCATATTTATTTCCTTTTATCTCTTATGGCATTTAAACAACAATTTTTACTTTCTGCATGATGAGCCCATGAGCCTCACGAAAGTAGAGACTCTGGCAGTTTTTCTCATGTCTGTGTCTCTGGTATTTACAGCAGTGCTTGGAATATCGGGGTTCAGGAAATATGCCAAAAACACCGAATGAATGAATGAAAGAATAGATACCTTCTATTGAACTTGAAAATTTTTGAGAGCAGTGGACCACCAGCACATAAAAATAAACTGTTTCATACGCAATATGTGCTTAATATAATTTTATAAAAGGATGTACAAATAAATGAATTAATACAATAGCTATTTGATTAGTTAAAGGGCCTTGTTCTCTTTCTACAATTTAGTGTATTAGAGAGAGGTTCTCCAAGTGTTATTAATACAGGAGAAACAATGAGAGAATGTCAGTGCTGGTGATTCCAGATTACAATTAAGATTTTTACCTTCTACATTATAATTTTTTTAGAACAAAGGCCAATGGATATTCACACAGCAGTCTGAAGAAGGACCGATACTGTTCCAAATAAGGTGGAATATCATCTGTGCTTCATGGACCCTGGGATCTCTATTAAGTTATCTATTATGATAGGGCTTCACCAATCCTTTGGGTGCAAAGTTAATTAAATCCTGATCAATCTTACTTTGGAAAATTTCATGCTATTTTTAATAGTGGGATAAGCCATATATTATAATTCCAAAATAATGTGATATTTGAGTATTCTATTACATGGTAAACATTTTAGAATTCTAGGAATTTGAGAACATGTGGCATTTTCTATACTTCTTTATAACCTCAATCCTGTTCTTTGACATAGGGGATGATTACACATATATTGCTAACAGGAGTTTACTGTTATTGAAAAATAATAGATATGTTTAGACTTTTCCCTTGAAATTTTGTACTGATGAAGTCTTATGGATAGTCTGTTCATTATTCCATAAAATAATTAATACTTAACTAAAGACAAAAAAGAAAACACAGAACTTTGGTGGATACATTTCACATTACAAAAGCCAGTTGATATTTGATTCTGGAATCAGTAGTTGTCCAGGAAAAAACAGAAATCCAATCTTAAATGCTGAGATTCAGTTCAAAGCTCATAGCCTACTGCTTCAAATTGCCTTTAAACTCACTATTATTATTGTGAGTGATTTTATGAGCCTGTTATTTCGTAGTAGCTCATATGGTGTTTATACTACCAGTATGTACCGTACTTGAACTTTGGCTCTTCCGGAAAATACCTTCAGTTGATTATCCATAAATTACATATTCATAGTTATCAGTGTACCATTTTGGGCTTGATGGATTTCTCTTTCTTATCCATTTAAAATTGTAAGGCCGTGTTTACAGACTCTGGGAGTTCTGAATGAAGAAAAGCATTCCATTAGCTGTAATCAAAATGATAATTCTTGTCAGGTGTTACTATGTGTCACTGATCTCATCTTTATAGGCCCGTTTGCATGGTCTGAATTTCAAGTCAAGTGTCATGCTTGCTATTTGCAAATGCTGTGCAGAACTTCTTCCCTTGAATTCAGATAGCAAGCTGAAATGAAATAAGAAAACTGACAAAGATCTCAAGAACCAAGATGGGGTGTGCATGTGTGTGTATGTGTGTGTGTGTGTGTGTGTATGTGGAAGTGCCACGTGTCTGTATTTTAAGGTCCAAAGTTAACCACAGCACTCCAGATGTGTAAATCAAGGAGCAAAAGATTTGCATAATAAACCAACATTTAGGTTTTAAAAAAGAAACATGCTGGTATTTTGATTTGTCCCTTTTAATCCAACCTCTTAAGGGCTATACTACAGCACAGTTTGTTCAAACAAATACGTTTTATGATTTGTTGTGTTTGTGAATTCTGTTAAAATATTTATTTTGTACTCATGTAGACTCTATTTTTTTCCTGTGAATTTGGGTTCCCCTGATATGACTTCTCCTTTTTTTCTCCTTTTTTTGTGGGACAGAGTTAGCTGATGGATTTGTAATGCACCTGTTAAATTCTTTCTATCTCCTATATCAAAAACCATAATTATATAAATTTTAAGTTTATATAAATGTAAAATTTAAATATCTATAGTTTTTATCCTTTATAAACTTTCTTTTTAAAGATTAAAAAAAATCCCTGAAAGGTTAAAGGACTTGCCTAGTGCCACACAACTAGTTATCAGTAAATCTAGAACTAAGGACCTGGAAGGATGTTTGAGGTTAAACATAAAATGCAATACATATTATTGAACTGCTTTATTTGATATATAATATTTTATGTAACAAAAAAAAATACGATATTTTTTGTAGCTTTTTTTTTCGTAGCATGTGTATTTCTAAAGCACATGTCTAGCAAACCCTAAGGTCCAATCCTCAAACCACATATACATTATTTTTAACTGTGGTTAGAGATCCAGATATGAATATGGGAAAATAATAAGACCCACAGTAGACATAATAAAGAAATCTAATAGAATTAGCCTTAGCTATTCTGTCTTTTGTAATAATTTGAGATAGCAATTATTTTTACCTCACATCAAGTTGCTACAATTCAAGTATTATTGAATTACAATATATGTTTAAATAAAAATGGTAAATCTTCAGGCTTATTACAAGAACAATATATTATTGAATTGAGCTAGATGCTAATACATAACAGCTTTCACTTTATATGTCATATGATTTATATTTACATCTCAGTAGTGAATTCTACAATCATCTTATATTAATGAAGGTTAAAAAAAGTGTCCTAAATCTCCCTATGTTTTTCCCCTTTTTAAAAAAGGATAGATGGTATTGCAAAGATTGTAGGATTTACTTGAAGCATAAAAGCAATAAATAGTTGAAAAGAAGGGAGTATAAGAAAACTAAAAACAAATCATTATAAGAACCAGGTGAGAGGAAAAGAAGAGCCATAGTTATTGGGAACAATTGGCACCTGACAAATGGAAGTTATCCTAAAAAGGTTTGCAAAAACAGTTGTGCAATATTGGAATTTAAAAAACCAAAACACTTTTGAATAAGTACATCATCCATCTTTCAGTCTTTATTTTTGTCTGAAGAAATATAGTGACTGGGATTAGCTTTCCTAAATAAACTAATCCTGTTTTAGGGAAATGTCATTTTCCATGTGAAAACACCTGGTGTAACACTTCCAACTCTTGTGCCCGAAAGTTTTCTCATTGTGTGCAGTGTTTACTTGTTCCTCAGCAGGGTCTTTTCAAAGGATGCTAATGGACTCACAGCAGTGCCTCCTACTTCAGTTATTACAGGTCCAATTCAGTCATTAACATTTCATTAATGGACAGGCCTCGTAGCTGCCGGCAAGGCTGTGCAGATATTGATGAGCTCCCGCAAAAAGAAACAAGTCTTTAAGGTAGACTGCTTCAGATACGGAGTGTCTTAGTAGGGTTTTTTGGAGAAAAACATGGATTGTTTTCTGAGGGTTGAGCTAGGACTTTTGGTTAGGACGGAATGGAGGATAAAGCTTTGTCCCTCACCCTCAGGGATTCCATAGCATTTTGTAAGGTGAGCACACGTTTCATTCTAGGATGAGTGGTTAACTTATAGTTCCACCCTCCTCCCAAAACAAACTACTGTGCATATGTCCCCTGTAAGAAATGCCAAGCCAGTTTCCCATAGCAATTTAATATTTGTTGGTGTTGATTTTGTTACTGGGGGTACAAATTTGAAGAAGTAGCTTAATGCATTTAACCTCTCCTTTCCCCTCAGATATTGCCATCATAGAAAAACATCCTAAGCTTAACATCCTCGAGTCACTTTCTCACCTTTATCCACTCTGATAAATGAGGCTTTGCTCTTGACAACCCCATCCAAGCTCAGTTGTCAGTGATTTCCATGTCGCTAAACCTGATGGTCATGTACACGGGCTTTTGTTACTTGATGTTTCAGCAGTATTGAATACACATCCAACATTTATTTCTTTTCTTGGATTCAGTGATCTCACAGTCTCTTGGTTTTCTTATCATTCTACCAGGTACTCCTCTGTAGCTGCCCTTCCTGGCTCTGCCTCTTCTGATTAACAATGCCAGTTTCAGACGCTCCCCTTCTTTGGTCCCTTAATGACTGAGTCCAGTCAAATGGCTTTAAGTACTATTTCTCTTTTTTTTTTTTTGAATTTTTGAATTTTATTTTTTTATACAACAGGTTCTTATTAGTCATCAATTTTATACACATCAGTGTATACATGTCAATCCCAATCACTCAATTCATCACACCACTATCCCCACCCCACCGTGGCTTTCCCCCCCTTGGCGTCCATACGTTTGTTCTCTATATCTGTGTCTCAACTTCTGACCTGCAAACCGGTTCATCTGTACCATTTTTCTAGGTTCCATATACATGCGTTAATATACGATATTTGTTTTTCTCTTTTTGACTTACTTCACTCTGTATGACAGTCTCTAGATCCATCCACATCTCAACAAATGACTCAATTCCATTCCTTTTATGGCCGAGTAATATTCCATTGTATATATGTACCACAATATCTTTAGCCATTCATCTGTCAATGGGCATTTAGGTTACTTCCATGACCAGGCTATTGTAAATAGTGCTGCAATGAACATTGGGGTGCATGTGTCATTTTGAATTATGGTTTTCTCTGGGTATATGCCCAGTAGTGGGGTTGCTGGATCATATGGTAATTCTATTTTTAGTTTTTTAAGGAACCTCCATACTGTCCTCCATAGTGGCCATATCAATTTACATTCCCACCAACAGTGCAAGAGGGTTCCCTTTTCTCCACACCATCTCCAGCATTTGTTGTTTGTAGATTTTCTGACGATGCCCATTCTAACTGGTGTGAGGTGATACCTCATTGTAGTTTTGATTTTCATTCTCTAATAATTAGTGGTGTTGAGCAGCTTTCCATGTGCTTCTTGGCCATCTGTATGTCTTCTTTGGAGAAATGTCTATTTAGGTCTTCTGCCCATTTTTGGATTCAGTTGTTTGTTTCTTTAATATTGAGCTGCATGAGCTGTTTATATATTTTGGAGATTAATCCTTTGTTGATTCATTTGCAAATATTTTCTCCCATTCTGAGGGCTGTCTTTTCCTCTTGTTTATGGTTTCCTTTGCTGTGCAAAAGATTTTAAGTTTCATTAGGTCCCATTTGTTTGTTTTTATTTCCATTACTCTAGGAGGTGGATCAAAAAAAGATCTTGCTGTGATTTATGTCAAAGAGTGTTCTTCCTATGTTTTCCTCTAAGAGTTTTATAGTGTCCAGTCTTACATTTAGGTCTCGAATCCATTTTGAGTTTATTATTGTGTATGGTGTTAGGGAGTGTTCAAATTTCATTCTTTTACATGTAGCTGTCCAGTTTTCCCAGCACCACTTATTGAAGAGAATGTCTTTTCTCATTGTATATCCTTGCCTCCTTTGTCATGGATAAGTTGACCATATCCCATAGGTGCGTGGGTTAATCTCTGGGCTTTCTATCCTGTTCCATTGATTTATATTTCTGTTTTTGTGCCAGTACCATATTGTCTTGATTACTGTAGCTTTGTAGTATAGTCTGCAGTCAGGGAGTCTGATTCCTCCTGCTCCATTTTTTTCCCTCAAGACTGTTTTGGCTCTTTGGGGTCTTTTGTGTCTCCATATAAATTTTAAGATTTTTTGTTCTAGTTCTGTAAAAAATGCCATTGGTAATTTGATAGGGATTGCATTGAATCTTCATATTGCTTTCGGTAGTATAGTCATTTTCACAATGTTGATTCTTCCAATCCAAGAACATGGTATATCTCTCCATCTGTTGGTAACACCTTTAATTTCTTTCTTCAGTGTCTTATAGTTTTCTGCATACAGGTCTTTTGTCTCCCTAGGTAGGTTTATTCCTAGGTATTTTATTCTTTTGGTTGCAATGGTAAATGGGAGTGTTTCCTTAATTTCTCTTTCAGATTTTTCATCATTAGTGTATAGGAATGCAAGAGATTTCAGTGCATTAATTTTGTATCCTGCAACTTTACCAAATTCATTGATTAGCTCTAGTAGTTTTCTGGTGGCATCCTGAGGATCCTCTATGTATAGTATCATCTGCAAACAGTGACAGTTTTACTTCTTCTTTTTCAATTTGTATTCCTTTTATTTCTTTTTCTTCTCTGATTGCCGTGGCTAGGACATCCAAAACTATGTTGAGTAATAGTGGTGAGAGTGGACATCCTTGTCTTGTTCCTGATCTTAGAGGAAATGCTTTCAGTTTTTCACCATTGAGAGTGATGTTTGCTGTGGGTTTGTCATATATGGCCTTTATTATGTTGAGGTAGGTTCCCTCTATGCCTACTTTCTGGAGAGTTTTTATCATAAATGGGTGTTGAATTTTGTCAAAAGCTTTTTCCACATCTATTGAGATGATCATATAGTTTTTATACTTCAGTTTGTTAATATGGTGTATCACATTGATTGTTTTGCGTGTATTGAAGAATCTTTGCATCCCTGGGATAAATCCCACTTGATCATGGGGTATGATCTTTTTAATGTGTTGTTGGATTCTGTTTGCTACTATTTTGTTGAGGATTTTTGCATCTATATTCATCAGTGATATTGGTCTGTAATTTTCTTTTTCTGTAGTATCTTTGTCTAGTTTTGGTATCAGGGTGATGGTGGCCTCATAGAATGAGATTGGGAGTGTTCCTTCCTCTGCAATTTTTTGGAAGAGTTTGAGAAGGATGGGTGTTAGCTCTTCTCTAAATGTTTGATAGAATTCAGCTGTGAAGCCATCTGGTCCTGGACTTTTGTTTGTTGGAAGATTTTTAATCACAGTTTCAATTTCATTACTTGTGATTGGTCTGTTCATATTTTCTATTTCTTCCTGGTTCAGTCTTGGAAGGTTATACCTTTCTAAGAATTTGTCCATTTATTCCAAGTTGTCCATTTTATTAGCATAAAGTTGCTTGTAGTAGTATCTTATGATGTTTTGTATTTCTGCAGTGTCTGTTGTAACTTCTCCTTTTTCATTGCTAATTTTATTCATTTGAGTCCTCTCCCCCTTTTTCTTGATGAGTCTGGCTAATGGTTTATCAATTTTGTTTATCTTCTCAAAAAAACAGCTTTTAGTTTTATTGATCTTTGCTATTTTCTTTGTTTCTATTTCATTTATTTCTGCTCTGATCTTTATGATTTCTTTCCTTCTACTAACTTTGGGTTTTGTTTGCTCTTCGTGCTCTAGTTCCTTTAGGTGCATGGTTAGATTGTTTATTTGAGATTTTTCTTGTTTCTTGATGTAGGCTTATATAGCTATAAACTTCCCTCTTAGAACTGCTTTTGCTGCATCCCATGGATTTTAGATTGTCGTATTTTCATTGTCATTTGTCTCTAGGTATTTTTTGATTTCCTCTTTGATTTCTTCAGTGATCTCTTGGGTATTTAATAGCGTATTGTTTAGCCTCCATGTGTTTGTGTTTTTACATTTTTTTCCCTCTAATTCATTTCTAATCTCATAGTGTTGTGGTCAGATAAGATGCTTGATATGATTTCCATTTTCTTAAATTTACTGAGGCTTGATTTGTGACCCAAGATGTGATGTATCCTGGAGAATATTCCATGTGCACTTGAGAAGAAAGTGTAATATGCTGTTTTGGGATGGAATGTCCTATAAATATCAATTAAATCTATCTGGTCTATTGTGTCATTTAAAGCTTCTGTTTCCTTATTTATTTTCATTTTGGATGATCTGTCCATTGGTGTAAGTGAGGTGTTAAAGTCCCCACTATTATTGTGTTACTGTCGATTTCCTCTTTTATAGCTGTTAGCGGTTGTCTTATGTATTGAGGTGCTCCTATGTTGTGTGCATATATATTTATAATTGTTATATCTTCTTCTTGGATTGATCCCTTGATCATTATGTAGTGTCCTTCCTTGTCTCTTGTAACATTCTTTATTTTAACGTCTATTTTATCTGATATGAGTATAACTACTCCAGCTTTCCTTTGATTTCCATTTGCATGGAATATATTTTTCCATCCCCTCACTTTCAGTGTGTATGTGTCCCTAGGTCTGAAGTGGGTCTCTTGTAGACAGCATATATATGGGTCTTGTTTTTGTATCCATTCAGCAAGCCTGTGTCTTTTGGTTGGAGCATTTAATCCATTCATGTTTAAGGTAATTATTGATATGTATATTCCTATGACCATTTTCTTAATTGTTTTGGGTTGTTTTGTAGGTCCTTTTCTTGTCTTGTGTTTCCCACTTAGAGAAGTTCCTTTAGCAATTTGTTGTAGAGCTGGTTTTGTGGTGCTGAATTCTTTTAGCTTTTGCTTGTCTGTAAAGCTTTTGATTTCTCCATCGAATCTGAATGAGATCCTTGCCGGGTAGAGTAATCTTGGTTGTAGGTTCTTCCCTTTCATCACTTTAAGTATATCATGCCACTCCCTTCTGGCTTGTCGAGTTTCTGCTGAGAAATCAGCTGTTAACCTTATGGGAGTTCCCTTGTATGTTATTTGTCGTTTTTCCGTTGTTGCTTTCAATAATTTTTCTTTGTCTTTAATTTTTGCCCATTTGATTACTGTGTGTCTCGGTGTGTTTCTCTTTGGGATTATCCTGTATGGGACTCACTGTGTTTCCTGGACTTGGGTGGCTATTTCCTTTCCCATGTTACGGAAGTTTTTGACTATAATCTCTTCAAATATTTTCTCAGGTCCTTTCTCTCTCTCTTCTCCTTCTGAGACCCCTGTAATGCAAAGGTTGTTGTGTTTAATGTTGTCCCAGAGGTCTCTTAGGCTGTCTTCATTTCTTTTTTTCTTTTTTCTTTATTCTGTTCCACAGCAGTGAATTCCACCATTCTGTCTTCCAGGTCACTTATCTGTTCTTCTGCCTCAGTTATCTGCAATTGATTCCTTCTAGTGTAGTTTTCATTTCAGTTATTGTATTGTTCATCTCTGTTTGTTTGTTCTTTATTCTTCTAGATATTTGTTAAACATTTCTTGCATCTTCTCGACCTTTGCCTTCATTCTTTTTTCAAGGTCCTGGATCATCTTCACTATCATCATTCTGAATTCTTTTTCTGGAAGGTTGCCTATCTCCACTTCATTTAGTTGTTTTTCTGGGGTTTTATCTTGTTCCTTCATCTGGTACATAGCCCTCTGCCTTTTCATCTTGTCTGTCTTTCTGTGAATGTGGTTTTTATTCCACAGGCTGCAGGATTGTAGTTCTTCCTCTAAGTACTATTTCTGTGATGAGATTTCGATATCTAATTCTTTTGTATCAACCTCCTTTCATGGTCCTGAGAAAGTTAAGAAGTGGTTTTCATTCCAGCTTTGTCACTAACATTCTGTGTTACTTTATTTAAGTCAATTAACTTCCCTTAACCTCTATTTTCTTCTCTGTAAAATGAAGTTGTTGAACTACTTAATCTCTAAGGTCTCCTCAAGTTCTAAAATTCTATGACTAGGAGTCTAAGCTCTGTATAAAACAGGACAATCAGGTCTAAGCGTATGAACTCTATTCCCAGTCTTCCTGTTAAACAAATTTTCTTCCTGTGCAACTGAGAATTGAAATATATTGTATCATACAAAGTTCCAATGCAAGTACTTTGTGAAAATTCCTAATTTGATACCACAATTAGACTTGCAATGTAAAATTATTACGTTCAGCCATATTGCTTATAACTGTACATGGAACTTATATTGTTGCAATATAGTGTGTTTAAATTCCTTTATATTACCTTGTTGTGTTCTTTAATAGCATTTACAATTTAAACAGGAAAAAGGGAAGGAAGCAGTCAAAAGAGAATTATTATAGACACTATATATTCTATTTTGAAGCTTAAAAGGTATAACTAGTGAGTTTCCTATAAGCACCTCTAAATTCTTTTAAGGTCAGCATTGCAAAATTTTGTTTATGGTAAGCTTGCCAACTAACAGAAGTAGAATTACGGTTGGGACTCTTCAGAAAACATTGAATAAGATTGCACATAAAAACATCCTCTATGAGATATGATTTCTGCTTCATAAATGGGACTTTAATATTTTTTGTTTGTTTTGTTTGATATTTTTAGACATTTTAAATTTCACTTTTTTAAAACCATGCTCTTCAGTTTTAGAGACAAATATGAAAACTTGCACTTATATTTATGTGATGGAGCTAAATATGAGGAAGGTAAAATTTTTTTTAAATTATGTGTATAGGTAATCCAGGGTAAATAGGTATATGTGTTTCCTACAGAAAACTATAGCCCTAAGTTAAGGATGCAGATGGTGCTTATTTGTTACAGGAGGAAATATGTATAAATTATAGGCCAAATGGCCAAAGCTTTATGTAAACACATAGGTCTAAGGTGCTTTTGCTTATTTGAGTATAACAAAAAAATAAGCCCACAGCTTTAAAAAGATGGGCTGAGTAAAAAGAACAAAAGACTTTGATGAAATGTCATTTTTTTCTTTGTAGTTGACTCTCTTATTTCACGTTGATTTTCTCATCATTTAAAAGCATTCATTCCTTTCAAACAACAGAATTCCAGTCTTCAAAGGTACAAATGTGACACAATTAAAGAACGGAAATACCTCAGTTTCACTTAATTTTCAGTTTTATATGGAGAAAGACATATACAAAAATTCAATTAGATATTCTCTTGTATTGTTTACAGTAATTAAAATCAAGTTTACCACAGCAAGGAGAAAAATTACAGACTATTTCATCAATAAAAATAATAATAAATATTTGTATGGCTCAAGCCACATCTATAACACAAATCTCTAATGTTTGATATTCTTTCTGGGGACTTGTAATTTTAATCAGTTTTTACCTAGTGACTTGAACTATATAATACCTTCACATATTTTCCTTTCCTCTGATTGTACCTTGTAATGAACCTTCAAAACAACCAAGGATGCCCTACCACGCATGTATTTTGACAAGGGTCTAAATCTAGCATCTGGCAAAGGGCTAATTTATTGTCAGTGTGAATAAGGTATAAAATAAAAGTGAATCAGAAGGAACTTTCAGTTGCCTATGTCTGTTCAATTTCATTCAGTATAGTCACCTCCCCTCTTAGTGTGATTTACTTCCAACAATCTTAATTTCCAGCAATTGTGTGAAGAATCATAACTACCAGCAGTTGGTAGCCATGTCTCCATGACACATCTAGCTTTTTGTGTAGATGCCCCCAAATTGTGTAGCTGCCCCAGATTCTCCTATTATCAATGCAGTTGCAAAATTCTGGAGGAATGAACATTACTGATCTGTCACTTTGCAAGATATTACTTAGTACTTGTGGAAAATGTGAGGACAATTGTGAACAGATTTCCTCTTTTATAGTACTTTTCTATTGCTGATCCTCTAGTTTAGAAATGTGACTTTATAATGTTCTGCAGAAACCAATTGGTCTCACCTTTTATTTCAGTCTTCCTTTTCAGATGAATGTCATCAGTTCCCTGTCACTCATGATATGATTCAGCCACATTGTATTATTGGTCGTGTCTAGAATATGACATATTCTTTCCCATTGCCAGGTTATAGAATTGCATTTAACTCTGCAACTCTGGAATACTCATGTTTGTTTGACAAGCTCTTACTTATACTTTAAGCCCCAGCCTAGATGTTAGTTTTCCCCACCACCCTCTCTTCTCTGTGATCCTAAAGCATTGGCTAGACCCTCTCTTTACGTTATTTAAAATGTTGCATTAGGATCAGTTATTTGTATATGTACTTCCTTGACTAAACTGAAAACACAGCTTGAGATGAAGGATCTTTTTTTTTCACCTTTATGCCTCCAATGCCCAAAATATTGCCTGACACATAGCAGAAATTGGATAAATGTTTGTTTTTTTGTTTTTGCGGTATGCGGGCCTCTCACCGCTGCGGCCCCTCCCGCCGCGGAGCACAGGCTCCAGACGCGCAGGCCTAGCGGCCACGGCCCACAGGCCCAGCCGCTCCGCGGCATGCAGGATCCTCCCGGACCGGGGCACAAACCCATGCCCCCCGCATCGGCAGGCGGACTCCCAACCACTACGCCACCAGGGAAGCCCAAATGTTTGTTTTCATGAAAGTTTATCTGTTGATTAAATTGAGCATTTAGTAAACACATTGCTAAGGACTAAGTTGTGTCCACCAAAATTCATGTTTTGAATCTCTGACTCTCAGTGATGGTATTTGAAGATGCAGCCTTTGGGAGGTAATTAGGTTTAGATGAGGTCATAAGGGTGGGGTTCTCATGATGGGATAGGATTGATTGCCTTATAAAAAGAGACACCTAAATGCTTGCTCTCTCTCACTTTATGTCATCTGAGGACACAGTGAAAAGGTGGCAGTCTGAAAGCCAGGAAGATAACCTCACCAGAGCCCAACCATTCTGGCACCCTGATCTTGAACTTCCAGGCTCCAGATCTGTGGGAAAATAATTTCCTGTTGTTCAAGCCACCCAGTCTATGGTATTTTGTTATGGCAGCCCGAGCTAATACATTTAGTGTCATCACATTTTCCTCTTAAAAAATTATCTCCTCATATTTCAATAACCAAAGTTGGCAGTCAGGAATCATACAAAATTCTGGGTAGCAATAGATTATGAAACTCTACTTTTTTATTGTATAATTGAAACTGTTCACACCTACCTTTAACTTCTCTAATTTATTTTTCACCACTTTCATAGATTTTCCTGCTATAAATCTTTACTTCAGTATAAAACATAATAGAGAAAATAGTTATCTCCATATCTTGCCAATATGGATTCAGCCATTTATGTTTTTGGTATCGATGTTGTATTTTGAACGGAGGTCAGTTTTTCACAATTAAAGGAAAGGTTATTCCAAGTTTCTCTCCTGTTCCTCGTAAGGAAGTCAGTGGGGTTTACTGGGTGGTTCAGTGTTCCTTGCAATTGGAAAGAAAATTCTTATTATCTTCTATGGACTATGATCTTATGCCTGAAAGATGAGGGTTGATTTACCTTTACCGCATTCACTGTGTAGCACTGAAAATGTTATTAGTGGTCATAAATTTACCCAATTCTGTCTGTGTAGATTGTTTAATTAAATGACCCCCTGAGCCAGAAATTCTACAGGTTAACTATATGCTGTGTGAGAAAATATTTCTTTTTATTTGTTCTATATTTATTGCCCTTTAAATCCAATGAGGGTCCCTTTGCTCTCATATTCCACACTGCAGTGAGTAGGAGGGAATGATCAACTGTCATTTGACTCTGAAGGTCTGACTCAGCTCTTTGCATACAACTGGTCTCTTCCCAAAGTACAGACATTTGTTTTGTATTTTAAAATACAGATCTCTTTCCCTACCCCAGTTATTTCTAATATTTTCTTTACTCTCTCAGTTATTTTTTATATTTTCTTTACTCTCCCCTTGTGATATCATAGGTTTAGTAAATATCTTCCCTAAAACATTGGGAAATAATCATCCAGGAAGGGGGAAATCCCTGGAGCTATGAAATAGACCCTACACAGGAAGTGGACATGATACCCTGTTAATCACCTCAGCTGTGTCTGAAATGAGTCAGGGTGAACAGGTGGAGTCAGTCAGGTGTCAGGATTTCCTGTTTGATTCCCACACGGGTGTTTCTCTAGATTCACTGCTGCATGGCCTGTGGGTTCTGTCAACCAGAGAATTCTTGCCTAGTGTATTACAGGATACTTGCTTAAGCTTTGATCTCAAAAGGAACTAAACAAAAAACAAAAGTTGGAGCAGAGGGAAATAATATTGATTAGATGTAAAAATCCTGTCTCAACAATGATCGAACTTTTATATTTTTGAGGTATTGATAAGAATTCATATTCATAGGACGCTGGAGCAGAAAGGTAGACCATACTCATTAGATACTCGGGCCAATGTTTTAAAATGATATTTACCTATTTGTCAGATTATTTTGGATCCTAGGAAACAATCCAATGTACCTGTCTCAAAGACTTACCTAAAAATATTAAAGTAATAGGAAAGTGATCACATCGAAGAAAATTCTTCCAAATAAAAGAAGCAATAGCTTTAGTCTATGCCTGAAAAAGGCAATACTCTACCAGAATGGTGGTAGTCTTATTTAATAGGGCTTAGAATATCATGCTCTGAAGCCAAATTACCTGGGTTGAAAGCCAGGCCCTACCTAATATGTGATATTGGGAAAATCACTTAAACTTTGTCTTTCTCAGTTTTCTAATTTCACAATGTTGATTTTAATATACTGTGGGATGATATGTTACTATTAATAATGTTCTTAAAGTAGTATCTGGCACAGGCCAATCTATTCCTCACTGAAATCCTAAAAGATTTTGCTTTTAAAGACATAGAGTATAAATCTTTGAAATATTATACAAGTTAGCTATTGCTGCTTAACAAACATCCCAAAACTTTATAGCTTAATAAAACAACTATTTGTTGTTTCTTATATGTCTATAGATAGGCTGGGGATTCTGTTCATCTCTGCTGGTATCTGCTGGGCTCTGCTGGGGTCCCTACATGCATCTATGTTCAGCTGTTTAGTATTCTAGGGACTGCTTGATCTAGGAGAGGCCATCAACATGGATAATTAAACTCTGCCCCACCTGGTCTCTCATCCTCCTCCACATCTCCTGATGTGGCAGGCTTTCAAAGGAGTAAGTAGAAACCTATGAGCAGTTTTTGAGGACTTTGCTTACATGAAGCCTACTGATATACTTTTGACTAAAGTGAATCACCCGTCTGTGCCCAGGTTCAAGGAATGGGCAAATAGATCTCAACTCTTTTTAGAGAAAAGACATGGGGTGTGAATATGGGGATGGGTCAAATACTCAGATCATCAGTGCTATCAATTTTCCACACCTATATATGCCCAATACCTAGGGTTATGTTAAGGAGTACAATTCACTGCAATAATTCAATACTATACTTTAATATTTCTGAAATTTAATTGTACTTCCCAGCCATGAACATTCATATATCAACTCTCTTAAGTCTGGAACTTTGAGAAAAAAGGAATGTAGAAAGCAAAGGAAAAATGTGTGAGGGACTGGTAAGAGTTGTAAAGCAAAGCAGTGTTTCTCTTTTTGTTCAGAAGTAAAGGGTGAAACTACCTAGGAGAAAATAATTCCTCTCATATCACTTTAACACACCATCATAATAATATATATATATATATATATATATATATATATATATATATATATATACCAGAATCACTAAACCCAATAAAAACATAACAGTCACTTAATCGTTTACGAAGACAGGCTTTTTGCATTATCCCATCTCATTAAATTTTTCAATATTGCTTTTCATAGTACCTTTGTGATTTGGAAAATTCTGACTTCTGGTGTCTCAGATGGTCCGAGGGCTACAATACTGTATTTGGTTTACCAATTACACCGATAAGTGGATAAATGGAAGCATAGACGGACTTTTTGTGGGATTCTGGAATTGTTATCTAAATCATTTATATTTGGGTTTACTCTGCTATAATATTTCTGATGTAAAATTCCAGGAGGTTGTGGTTTTGCTGAGTATTATAAGGATGGCTTACATTTAGTTTCGATCTTTTTCCAGGATCTTTGTGCACTGTTTTCTGCTTTATTTTACTTTTTTTTAAGTTTTATATTTTTTCAGTTATTCTGATTCCACCCTCTTATTATACCTTTCCCATTGTGCTCAAGCTCACATTGCAGCATCCCCTGTCTGTGGAATGTGTCAGATTTTACCATATTGACCGTGAAGCATCACCTACTTGCACAGAAACAAGGAGGAATCCTTTGGATTCTCTTTGAGCTACAACTACAAACATATTGAGCAGGGTTATTTAGCAGCAGGTTTCAGCCTTTAATTCTCATTCAGAAGCACTAACACCACATTTGGAAGATAAAGGGTTTAATTTCTAAAGACTCGTATGACTCCCGGCCTTCTTGGTTTAGGATTCTCCCAAAACTCTCCTTGTGACTTTGAATACAACCTTCTGCAGAACTGAAGTATGCGAGAATAAGACATTTGTCTAAAAATAGACATATATATGTGTAGGTACATATGTATTCACATGTATGGCTTTGAGATAAGAGAGGCAATGTTAAGATAAAATTGAAGTTTATTAAAATCCTCTTTTTGAATTAATCCAGAACGCCTCCGTTGAATTTAGACCAATCTGGAAAAAGTCAGTAGCTAAATTAGATCTATGCCCCCTTGTCTTCTCAGTATTTAAACTTAAGAAAGCAGAGTCTAGTTTCAAAACTAATGTTCCAAATGAAATCCTTTCTGTTCTCAATGAGCATGTATTTTTACTGTAACACTGTTTTTATTGTAATGTGCTCAGAGTTTGTACTCTGTAACATAGTATTTTGCCCATTGAAAAATACAAAAATATTCTCATTTCTAGGCTCAGCTAGAATGTGTTTAGAGATTATATTCAAACCTGGCACACACTTAGCACTAACAGTTTCCTTTTTTCATCTGAATTCTCCCGGGAGAAATGGAAATGGCAATGGCTACAGCAGCAGTTGGAGCTAATGTACTGATGGCTGTGGGAACCGTTACAACAGTAAGTCCCTCAGCTAGAACATTTTATTCAAAGACCGTTTCTGGAGAAAAATAGGCATTTCAGGCAAGGCAATTATTAGATGGGAGCTGGGTTACATCCATTGTAAAACAAAGAAGAAAACATGCTAGTTAAATAGTGGTATGTCTTTCCTTCAGAAAACTTGACACAGTTATATTAATGTGTGCATGTGTGTGGTGTTCATACTTACAAAGAACACATACAAACATATATCAAGAATGAATATATATATATATGTGTAACTCTTTCTGTGCGTCTCCCTGTGACTCTCTCTCTTCACCTGAGAAAAGGGGGAATTTAAAGTGCTTATCCCATAGAGTTATTGTGTGGATTAAATGAGTTAATACCTAAATTTGTGAGACTAGCTCTCAAACCTAACAATGTCTACCAGTGTCTGGTATATAGTTAGTGCTCAATAAATATTTGCTATTATAATTTTTATTATTAATGTCACTATATATGAATCATAAGGTAAAATTAAGACTTGATTCATAATTTTATAAATAATCCAATTGTTCAACTCCTTAAGTACTAATATCACTTAAAAATTTTTAAAACAGAATTTTGCCAAACAAAACATACCAGAAAATACCTTCATATCTTGAAAAACACGTAAATAAAGGAAAAAAAATTTTCCCATTCAGCCATAATAATAATACCTAATTCATTGGACTAAGAGTGTTTGTTTTGTTTTTTAATCAATCTTTGTACTTCAGAGATACAGAAAAAAATATATTTTGATTCATTTCAAGTGTGTTTTCATACCTGATACTGTGTAGGCACCATCATTCTCCTAAGTCCATTAATAAAATTAATTATAAAATTAATTGTTGTACCTGGTAGGGCCCTGCAGGGTCCTGCTAGGTTTCACTAGTCTTTTCTACCTGAAAATCTTTCCTTTGAGATTTGTGCCCATGCTTATAAGCATGCATTTGTCATTCTGTATTTGCAAAATAGCTTCACTTTACTTAGAAATTCTCTTAAAAGTTGACGGAAGTTTAAATTTTTATATTATGGACAGGCAATATTATCATACTCAAAGTAATAGGTAGGTTTTTCTTAAAACTGCAGCCATCATTTGTATATGTTCTTCCCTGTATTTATAGTTCCCACTAATTTCTTCAGTTATCTTGTCCCTGCCATAATAAACTGTAAGAAACTTTATGAGAAGACAGCCTCATCTCTTATGTGTGAATAGAAAATTTTTGAAAATAGGATTTTATTTCTTACTATATTTCCCTGGAAGTACAGTCAGCCCTCTGTATCAGCAAGTTCTGCATCCACAGATTCAACAAACTGTGAATCAAAAATATTTGGAAAAATAATTCCAGAGAGTGCCGAAAAGCAAAATTTGAATTTGCCATGTAACCAGCAACTACTTACATAGCATTTACATCGTATTTACAACTATTTAGATAACATTGACATTATATTAGGTATTATAAGTAATCTAAAGATGATTTAAAGTATATGGGGGCATGTGTGTAGGTTATATGCAAATACTATGTCATTTTATATAAAGGACTTGAGCATCCTAGAATTTTGGTGTCTGCGGGGGTCCTGGAATCAATCCCCCCATGGATACGGAGGGACGACTGCATGTTCCGATCACTGTGGCTGCATAATAAATTACTCCACACACAGTGCTCAAAGACAGTCATTATACTCTGACTAGGAATTTGTACAGGCACAATAGGGATGGCTTGCATCTTCCTGCTCCATGATGTCTAGTTCCTCAGCAGGGAAACTCACAGACTGGGTGTTGGAAGAATCATATGAAGGCTCATTCATATGACTGATGGGTGTTCAATGCTGGCTGACATTAGAGGGACTCATTCCCTCTCCGTATGGGAGGTCTCTTAAGGTGTGTTAATTTGAGGTTCCTTGTAACCTAATGACTGGATTCTAAAGGTGAGTATCTGGAAAGAAAGAACAAGGTAGAGGCCAGATTACTGCTTAGGACCCAAATCTTGGAAGTTAGGCAACATCCTTGTGCTGCATTCTATTTGTAAATGCAATCACAGAGACCTGCCCCATTGCTAGGAAAGGGGGAATAGACTCAGGTTTCCAATAGGGGAGTGGTAAGGTTCTAGAAAAACATGCAGAATTGGAAATAGTGCTCTGGACACTTTTTTTTTTTTTTTAATAAACACAAGCCTCTTGTCAGTAAGCAACAGCTTGTATTTATTTTTTTATTTTAAAAATTATTTATTTATTTATTATTTTTGGCTGTGTTGGATCTTCGTTTCTGTGCGAGGGCTTTCTCTAGTTGCGGCGAGTGGGGGCCACTCTTCATCCGCGGTGCGCGGGCCTCTCACTGTTGCAGCCTCTCTTGTTGCAGAGCACAGGCTCCAGATGCACAGGCTCAGTAGTTGTGGCTCACGGGTCTAGTTGCTCTGCGGCATGTGGGATCTTCCCAGACCAGGGCTCGAACCCGTGTCCCCTGCACTGGCAGGCAGATTCTCAACCACTGCACCACCAGGGAAGCCCCCTATTTTTTGAAAATAAAATATACCAGTGAGAATGTATGTTTTCTGGGGAAATGTGACAGTGAGTAATTTTTCATATGTAATATAAGATTCTTATTGTTTATGAAGCTAGGACCCAAGCAAGTCCAGCTTTCCTAATATATACATAATTCAACAAATACTAATTAAGTACTTACCAAGAATAAGACATTCTGCTACATAATTTAGGAAATACAAAGAACTCAGTGCTTAAAAAAGGAAAGGCATGTACATGAATAGCTATAATACTAACTGTTTAATTTAGGTAAGGATGGGAAAGAGGGAGATTAACAATGTCTAGGAATCTGGAGGAAGTCTTATCCTGACATGAATCTTGATGCTTAGGTACAATTGTTGGGGCAGAGAGGAGAAAAAACTTCTGTAAAAGAAAAGTACTTGATGAAAGATAGAAAAGTAAAAAAGGTATCTTCAAGTAATGCTTGCAGGTCTGATATTATAAGTGGCAAAGAAATATTGAAAAGGCAACTAGAAGGTTTGGACTAGATCATGGAGGTCTTAATAGTCAAGGGACAAGGGAGCAACTAAAACTAGTTTTGAGAAGGAGAATGACATAATCAAAATTACGCTTTAGGGAGGATCCTCTTAAAGAACTATGCAGAGAGGAGACAGGCAGAAAATGACAGGGAGGCAATTGGTAAAGTATTGTTAAATGTTAGGCAAGCAGCAATGACAGCCTGGATTAGAATAAATACATTCAGACTGGGTCCCTGAAAGAGGGCATAAGTATAAGAAGCTTTTCCAAGGTAGGAATGACCGGACAGGATGTATAAGTAAATTTATGAGTGTATATTTGTATATCGATTATAATGAAGAGACAACTCCCTATTTTAAAACCTGGGACACCTGGAGGCTGGTAAGGGCAATACTTAAGTTAAGAAAACGGGAAGCATGAAGGGATTTGGAGAAACGAGGTCATTTTTAGGTATGTGGATTTTATAGTAAGTTTCAAGTATCACTGCATAATTGCCAGAAGATAGATAGAAGTGTGGAGCTTAGAAGAGTCTGAACTAGAAGAAAAGCAATATTAAGCAACTGTGGTCATGGATGAAATTACTTTGTGGAAGAAAAGAGAAACAGAAAAAAGGGGTCTAGAGTTGACTCTTATTGGACTCACAATGTGACATGAAAGAAGATGAAGAGAAGTCAGTAAACAGAGGATAAGAGGAGACACAGAAACCACACAGAGGATAGGAGAAAAAAGCACGTTTTTACACTAGGGAGTCAGTGGAGTCGACCTGGCAGAGATGATTCTATGAAAGGATGGAGGAGGGCTCTGCAGATTGTGTGAGGTTACATGCCCCATTTTCCTTCCCTTAGAGCCATGATCCTCTGCCAGGAATGATTTTGCCTCTCCTCCCCAGAACATTGGGTAAACTGGAGATATTTTTGATTGTCATGAATGAGGGGTACTACTGGCACCTAGTGAGTATGGGCAAGGGAGGCTGGTAAGCATCCACAAAGCACAGACTACAGTCACCACAAAATAACTGATCTGCTCCCAGATGTTCATAGCACCAACATCGAGAAGCCTTGCTCTAGATTCTGTTGAGCACAGTGGACCATAAAAGTGAGATTTCTAACCCTTTTCAAATTAGAAAGGGAGATTCCTCAGAATGCCAAAAGTTTTATGGTACCTCATAATTTTAAAAGTGGACCCAAGACACATTTTCTTCTTTCTAGGCTAAGTAGTAGCAACAGATCCTATATGTTTCCAACACTAAATGTCAGGTCTACTTGAGTATCATGTACTGGGTTATATTTACCTTGTCTAATCCAATATGGATTTTTCAGTGCACAGCTGGAAAGCTGGACTCCTGTAGGTTTGTATGTTACAGGTTAATGTTCATTTTAAATGCATTAAAAAGTTACTTAAATACATCTTAAAACCTGTTCACTAAGGTCTGCGAATGAAATATATGACAGCAAAATGTAATTTTTTTTTCAATTTTTACTCTCTAAGGCAGTTACATTTTTAGAGTAGTTAAGAAAAAGATGTTTGTGGGGAAAAAAATCCGTTGTGGGAGAACCTAACATTCTGATAAGGGAGATTTTTTTTTCTCCAAAATTGATATCTTAAAAATAATTTCTGACATGTGTGGTTCTTCTCTCAACAGTGAACAAGTTTTTAAAGGCAGCAATATCACTCTTTTCATCTTCATATGAAGCAAACTTCTTAAATTTACTACCTACACAGTCAAATATCTTTCAGAGGATGTTGATTTATTTATGTAAAAAGCAAGATAATAACATCGTGGCACTGGGGAATTATTTCCCTTCTGCCCTGGGCCTTTGAATCATGGTCTACATCATGCTGCTCAGCTGTTTACTCTGGACAGAGTCCAGAACAGCACAGTACTGTGGAAGATGCCAGAAAGATACACCGCCCCATAGCAGATGAAGTAAGTATTATCTTCTCTGCAAACTCAAGAGGATAACAGAGTGATTTGTACTGCAGTTGATATGCAGAACATCCATCTTTAATTTTCAGTGCCAGTCAGGGGCGTTTTTAGTTCACAAGGTGGCATATTGCTCTCCTAGGAAGTGAAAGGAAGAAAGACTCTTAGAGAACACTTGTGCCCATCTTTGCTGACTGAATCTTAGCATGTTTAAGCACACAGTACTGATTTCTTCAATTAGCATTGCTTAGTCATCGTTGCTGAGAGGGTCAAGGATTATGGCAAAGGAAAACAAAAACCGATTGCTTCTACCAAGGCACGTGGCACGCCTGTAATAAACCAGGGTTCTGATTGTCCTTTTAGTAGCATCCTGATCGTTGAGACTACACAGGTGATAAAATCGATGGGCTCTTCGTGTTCTGTGGTGAAAGCAGCGGTGCACTGCCATTTCCAGAACTTGTTCTCTGTTTCCACAGCCAGTATAGTTATTTGCTTTATGAGCTTCCCAGGGTTAGGGAAGTTGCCAGGTACTGCAGCTGTGCAGAAGTATGGAGTCTCATTTTACAGGAGAGACTTTCCATGGAATTTCGTGGAAATTTCATAATGGAGAAATATTTGGCACTTTGGGAAGAAAGAATTTTGTTTTTAATTTTCTGGGCAGAGCTCCCCATGACAACAAAGTGCGCATAAAACAGTGCCTATGTGGAGCTCAGTTGTTCTAAGACTCAATCCTGTGAGAGGTCAGCATAGCCATTTTACTAAGATGTATTCTTCCCAGCTGAGGTGATCTGACCAGCAATAGTGAATAAATTGTTGAGTTCACTCTTCCTTAAGTCAAATGAAAAGTAAAGAATCCAATTACTGGATTACCAAATAAATCCAAGGAGCCCACCAACCATGGCTGAGCCATACTGGATTCATTTCTGAAGGATGAATTCTAGCATTTATTTTGGACCTGAAAAATAAATCATTTAATATAAAGTCAAACAAAAAAAAAAAAGGAGAGATTTTTTTTGGAGGTATTTATCAAGAATTAGTTGTATAAATACTCAGTTTAGGGTACAATGCTGTTCTGGGAAATTGCTATTTTTTGCTAGCGATTATCAAGTCCTATGAAGATTATAAATGAAGACAGTTTCGTGATTTAAGGAAAGTAACAATTTAAAAGAGATTTCTCCTGAATTTTTGGAACCTGGTTTACTTCTTGGGACTTACCACCCCTTTTGATCTTATTAGCTATGACATTAAACAAAAAATATGCTTCTGTATTGGAAACATCTTCACATTTTCCCTAAGATTTCAAGCTTACAACACACAAAGGAATAAGTTTATCCAGGCATTTGGTACGTAGCATGTATTCAGTAAATGGTAGTATTTACTATTTTTCCTTGTAGAACATTGAGAACAACAGCATAAACAAGCTAGTGTTGAATATTTTCATTACTAAATTAAATCCTATTGTGACTCCAATATACATACCCCTCCTTATCTCCCACTCCCAAGTAAATTTTAAAAATGAATTACTTTTTGAGGATAAAATTGGTTACTCTTAAATTGACACATAAATTGTGCATCCTTCTGAAAGCATACATAGGCATAATCTTATTTTTCTCATCTTTAAGGCATCTGTAAGTTGATGGATACTTGCTGTGATATTGCGATTTATAATAAATATATATATTTAGTCTTTGTTCATGTTTCTGCACAGACCACCTAAAACTCTGGGAATTTCCTTAGTGATAAGAGCAACAGAAGTGTCTTTTGTTATGCTAATCAGGTTACTTTTGCATCTAAGAATGGGAATTAGTTGGCAGGAAAACCAACCATGCGATTAGTGGGTTGGAACGTTCAGTCCCACCTCCCTGACCTCCTGGGAAGAAAGAGGGGCTGGAGGTTAAATCAGTGATCAATAATTTAATCAATCATGCCTATGTAATGAAGCCTCCATAAAAACCTAAAAGGATGGGGTTCTGAGAGCTTCCCGGTTGGGGAACCAGAATGCTTCATGTGCTACCAAGCCAGGCCCCCGAATCCACAAGAAGAGAAGCTCCTTTGTTCAGGACTTCACCCTTTGTATCTCTTAATCTGGTTGTTGATTTGCGCCTTTTAAAATCCTTTGTAATAAACTGATAATCTAGTGAGTAAATGGGTTTTTTGAGTTCTGTGTTCTTACTCTAGTAAATTAACTAAACCCAAGGAGGAGGTCGTGGGAACCTCTGATCTAGAGCCAGTCAGTCAAAAGCACAAGTAATAACAATTGGCATCTGAAGTGGAGGGCAGTCTTGTGGGACTCCGTGCTTAAACTGTGGAATCTGATGCTATCTCTGGATAGATAGTGTCAGAACTGAGTTGAATTGTAGGACACCCAGGTGATGTAGGAGAATTGCTTCATGGTGTGGGAAAACCACATACATATACATAGGAAATTGGTACCAGAATATCTGACTTACAATGTTTGCTAATATTATTTGAGGGAAGTTCATAAGATTATTTCCAATATAAAATTTTGCCAGAATTCCTGAAGTTGGAGTCTAAAACACCCCAGAGTACCCATGATAAAGCCAGAAATGGAAAAGCTGGAGAAAGACAAAGGGCAGAAATTTGAAGCAAACCAATGATGATAAGTAAGACAGTCTTTACCTCTTTAATATGCCTTGAATCAACAATCTTGTTAATTACAACTAATTTCTGGATTATTATTAAAGAGATCACCAATTGGAAGATACCTGAGAAAGATATAGTTGTGAAGACCAAATTAAAGTCAGCAATTCTCCCCTGTCCTACTGTAAAACACAGCATTCTCTAATAGCCATAGAGGTAAGATCCAAAAGTCCATTGTAAAGTGGTTATTTAAATTAAAAAATCATTTTCTCCTTTAATTATTTACTATTATTTATTATTGGGATCCACTAGCTTCTATGTACTATGCTGGACATTGGGAATATAAAGATATATTAGAATTCCTACCCTCAAGAATTCATGCTTTTCTCAGGGAGATAAAAACTTCAACAAATTGGCAAAAATTGTATTTACCAGAATCACTGGCATGATGGGGAGAGCAGGCCAGCCTGGCAGAGCTGGTTCCTACAAGAGAGGTCAGAGTGGTGGGATAAATTGCCCTATACCTCTGGTATTTATCTTTCTGTGGAATAGAGCTGGGGTCTGATAGGGTAATGGGTTCCGTTGGCATGCAGTGTTTTTACAGCACAGATAGAAGAAACTGGTAAATGTTATTTGGAGCTCAATTAAGAACAGTGTAAATGGGAAGGGGAAAGCTGTCAAGGAAGGCTTCAGGGAGGAAGTAATGCCTGGGATGAGTCTTAAAGGTAAGCAGGAGTTTTTAAGGGTAGATCAGGCATTCTAAGCAAAGAGGAAGGAAGGTGGAAAGAAATAGCCTATGAGGATTGGGTAGGTACAATTTGTTTCCAGTAGGAAGAGTTGTGGAGATTGTAGCCAGATCGTAAGAAGCCTTAGGTACACTGTTAGGGAACTTGAATTTTAGGGAATTTTATCTTTCAGGCTATAGGAGATATTGAAAACTTTAGAACAAGGGATTGATTTGTTTTTATAGTGGGGCTAGACTTGCAGTTCAGCCCAGAAAACTTGCTTAAGCCATAGTATGCCTGAAGCCTAGGACTGGTGTTGGAGCATCAATCAAGGGTAGCCAACAGACATCATGATTTCAACAAATCTCATCATCCCCCAAAGGCCTTAATAAGTTCCTGTCAACAGAGCCGTTCCAGCAGCTGTGTTGTGTAAACAATGTGTCTATGGCAAAATGTTTTGGAGTTCAACAGCAATCCCTCCTACTCTGCAGTAGGATGGGGTTATTTAAACGAACATTCTCCTCTCCCCCAGCACATTTTTGGTAGTGCAGATGGGAGTAGTTCCAGCAGCTTAAGACATGGCTACAGTCAATCAAGGGCTGGTGGATTTGGATGGTTCCAAATAAGGGTCTTAGAAGTGAGTTGTGAGAAGCAGGCTTTTCAGTCAGCGGCTCCCTTGTGCATCCCCAAAAAATGTTGTGTGTGATAGTCAAAAAAACGGACTATATTCTCTCCTATCTACTAGTACTGCTTGAAGCACCTTCATTGGGTTTTTTTCTAGGATTACATATGTGGCTGTGTGTGTACATGCATATTTCTATTTATAATTTCCCTAGTGATATTGGGGAATTGACAAGAAGTAAAAGGCACATTTCTTTTTCTCTATTTTCTATTTTCTATATTTTAACTGGTTTCCTTAATATTACAGTATTATATTCCAAGAGCTAATGTGTGTGTGTGTGTGTGTGTGTGGGTGTGTGGGTGTGTGGGTGGGTGGGTGGGTGTGTGACAGAGAGAGAGAGAAACAGAGAAACAGAGATAAAGACAGAGAAGTTTTAGTTTTCTGGTGGATGGCAGGCTCCATGGAAAGAAATGGGGCTGAGCAGAGGGAGGTGCTGACAAAGATGCCTGGCTGTAGCCTGGGTGATGTGGAGAGGTTGGGATGATGGAGGAGTATTGGATGTATTGATGTGCATCCAATTCAAACTCCTCTTCAAGCCCTTTGTCATGACATTTTTTCCCCAAATGTTTAAGAATTTTATCTGTTTATTTTTACATTTCCAGTTCTAGCATACAGCTTATTGCATAGTTGTACTCAGTAAATAAAAAATGAATGAATAGACTTCCTTTGCACCATGATCTGAATGTTTGTGGCCCCCCAAAATTCATATGTTGAAATCCTAATCCCCAAAGATGATGGTATTAGGAGGTGGGGTCTTTAAGAGATGCTTGGATCATGAGGATGGAGCCCTCATGAAAGGGATTAGTGCTCTTATAAAAAAGACCTCAGAGACCCCTCATCCCTTTCCCCATGTGAGAGCACAATGAGAAGTTGCCAGCTATGAACCAGGAAGAGGGCTCTCACCCCCAGAGCACAAGCATGCCGGTGCCTTGATCATGAACTTCCGCAGCCTCCAGAACTGTGAGAAATAAATTTCTGTTGTTTATGAACTACCTCGTCAGTGGTATATTTTTATAGCAACCCAAACAGACTAAGACACCTTGCTTTGAAATGAAAAGCCAATGGGAAGAAGAGAGAGCCAGATAGAGGGAATTCACAAGTGATATTTGATTTAAGAGGAATGAGAGAGCAGATGAGCTGGTGACTCTCCATTGCTCCCCCAGATTCCTTTCTGCCTTCCTTTGCCCCGCTCTGTGACCTGGGAAACTAGCTTCTATAGACTGCATTGCCGGGTTTGTTATTATTGTTGTTCTGGGCTTCCAGTTGGGTTCAGCCAATAGGGGATGAATGGCAGAGGTATAGGCAGGATATGAAAGACTGGAAGAGAAATGTTGGTGATCTATTTTTCCACTGGATGTCTGGGGCAGGTCCTTTTCCATGGTTCCATCTCTCTTTGGACTCCAGTAACACTGTCCCCTCTTTTTATTCCTCAGGCCAAGGAATAGCAATTCCTTCCCATTGTTCAAATGTTTCACTGTGCCTAAAACATCTCTAGCTGGTTCCCTTAATCCTGGACTTTCTATTAAACTGTTCTCAGTTAAAGCACTTTGAATATACTGTATGTTTCATGATGGAAACCCAATTGATACAACAGGGAATTCTAAACCATAAAGAAAAAGAGAAGGAATATGTGACAGATCTTCAGAAAAAGAACTTCAAACTCAGGTAGAAAATACTTCAATATGCCAATGGTAAAAAAAAAAAAAAAGTCAACATAATTGAATAGGATGAACTGCTCTAAGGAATATGAGCAAGTCTGTCCATTTACATAAAATGAGTAGAAGTATTTTCCCAGCTGTCTGACATTACGCCCCTATTTTTAATTCCATGAGCCCAAGGAAGAGCAAAGGCAGAGCATAGTCGGGGGAAGGGGGAGGCAGTTGGAGTTAGTGCTTTGCAGCAACTCTGCACTGCAGCCACCCCCCAGCACTCATTCTGAAAGCTTTGTATGAAGCACAGGACCAGAGGAAATACAATCAATGCAAACAAATCCCAGATGAAAATGAGCACTTCCTGATGATTAGCAAACTTAAAAAGAAAAAAAAAAAATTGAAAAGAACAACTTTAATAGGTCAAAATTGGCTTAATGCAAAATATTAACAGACCGCAAGATACATATTCTGATAGAATTAAGGCACTCCTTTTAAGCTTTCTGTACTTGGCTGCCAGTCAGAGCTCAGTTCCCCCTGAGTGAGGTATTTGGTGAAATCATTAACGTCGGAAGCAACTTCAAGACCTGCTGTTCCCTTACCACTGAGACACAGATCCTGAGCTCAAAATTTGGAAATCAGGAAGATTTTCCAATCACTTTGGACATAAACAAAGCCGAGAAGTTTATCCCTAATTCAATATTTAGAGAGATTACTATTACTAATATCTGTAAAAAACAAACTGAAGAACTATCTAACCCCATTATTTAAGACATATACACCTGCAACCTAGTCATTCCTCACACACACAAAGTGAGATCATATTTTATGTAAATTTGGGTTGTGGTAATTTGAAATAGTGTTATATAAAATATTAATGGTTCTCAAATTTGATGCAAATTTTGAAACAATGCAGTTTTTATTTTATGTTTATTCTTATGGGAAAAATAATTTTGAATTATATGAGTTTCGAATTATGTAAAGTCTTCAAGAAAGCATTCCTTCCATAAAATATGGCTGCATCTGTCTTCCTTTGCAGGACTAACTTATCTTTTGTTAGGGATAGTGATAGGCAAGTTGTATGAATTTAAAATGTATTTATCAGCAGATTCCAAAGTACAACACACCAAAAGAATTATAGAAGCTGCCTGCATTCAAAGTCGTAGATTGCGAGGGTTCAAATTCACTCAGTAAGCTAACCTAAGCCACGTTGAATGGCTGGAATAAATTAGATTGATAAATTTAAGTAAACATCTTCAAAAACTAAAGATTTTGTTCTGATTTGTAAAGACTTTGTTCTGGATGAATAGCAATTATTTGCTCAGTTCTTTGGAGTATAGGGCTCCTAAGATAAGACTATTAAAATTGTGAGCAGTTGGGTGGGACTGTCAGCTTTCTCAAGGTCAACAGTTGTTCTCAGATCACAACCTGTACGGTGGCTCCAGCCAGACATCTTCAAACTACATGCCACTGGGTCAAGGTCATTGTATGAGGGTTTGAGTAGCAGGTCAATAACCAATTTGAGCAAGTTCTTAATGTACAAATCAGTTTATTCCAGAATCATATTTGTCAGTTTTTGTCCTTAGAAACTAATTCTCATTTTCCCAAAGAAATATCGCTTTTATTTTAAGAAACCTTCACGGTGGTCCAGAAAGGACTATTTAACCCATAACAGGCCCAGTATTAATTGAACTATGATTCACATTCCTATGGTTTAATGCTAGCACACAGATAAGTACTAATAAAAGTCTATTAAGGAAAGTACCTTACTATTCTCCAGTTTGTGGTACATGTAATGGGATGTTAAATTGGGAATTTTTGCTGAGGAACCAAGATCTCATAAGGTGCTGTTTTACAGAGGAGATGCTGGGCCACAGGCAGAATTTAAAAGTATAAAATAAATAAATAAATAAATAAAAGTATAAAACCTTCAGCTGCCACAGGAAGTCTCTCACGTTTACTGAGGAATAAAGAGGATCCAGAGAGTAGATATTAGGGAGAGTGTGTGTAGAGCATTTCTTTAGAGAACAGATGATGTGTTGTGGGCTCCATTCCATTTCTTTCTTCTGGGTGCCCTGGTGGGGCAGTTCCTGCATCTTTCTGCACGCCCAGTGAGAAGACCACCAAGAAGATAAGGGCTATGATTCTTCAGTTAAGCCTCCAGAAGAAGAGTTCTGGATTTATGCATAGGAAATTAAAGCATCTCATGGTATAGAGAAGAGTCAGTGAAGGAACTGTACTCCTAACCAAAAAAGCAGATAAAGTACATGAATCCCCAGGGATCAGATGGGAATCCCCAAAGGGAATGTTGACTTAAATTTATTTTCAAAGAATTTATTTAAAAAGTCATACCATCCAATGGGGCAAGATACCAGGGAAAAGAGACCCAGACAAAAAGATGTTGTGAGTTCTATTACTGGCATGCAGAAACTTGGTGCAGATCAAGAGCAGCCAGTTTAAGAGGAGGCATTGACCAAAACAAGGATTATGAATTTCAAGGCACCCAGAAGGAAGCCTGAAGAATCAAGAAAGTGCACATGAGAGTATCAGCTCTAAACATCTTCAGGCTTCCATTGTTAATAAGAACTTTTATCTACACCTGACCTCTCTCTCCTCCAACAATGTATTTTACAACTGGACTCCATGTTTTTACAATCCCTAAGTTACAAATACTCATAGTCCTGTTTTATGTCTTCATCACTAAGTCGAAGACAAACTGCTGTATCTTTGACTGACCCCATGTCTCTCGGATCCCCTGTTTATTTCTGCTTATTCACAGGGCATAGGTACCAGTTCAACAGACATACACATATATATCCACATGTGTAAGAACTCCATGACTGGGGAAAATAATAGACCTGCTATCTAGAAGGCCTAAGAAGAATGGATAGGGAAGCAGGATTGAGCATTTTAGCTGCCAAGAAACCATAAATTTGAACTTGGCCATTAGACTTTGGGCAGCCCATAATAAGATTGAGCACCTGCAATGGGTCACACATTATGCTGACATATTAGCACTATTGAAACACTTACTCTGCCCCATAGGTATTATCATCCCCATTTTCAGATAAGAAAACTAAATTTTGAAAATATGAGGTAACATAAAAATCTCACAGTAGGTCACTGAACATATATTCATACTCAAGCTTTTTCAACCACTTGCTTCTCTGAATCTGAGAAATGAGGTGTTAGGTGTGTATTTATCTGCATGTGTGTAACTCTCCACGTTACTGTGGCTGTGATTGTGTCTGTGATATATTTCTATCTGTGGATCTCATTATTCATCTATCTATATTTATACTAGCAGATTTTGGGTTTATGAGGTGAAAGAAATATCAGGAGTAAACAATGAAAAATTGAAAGCACATTGAATCAAGCCAAACTACGGTTGGGAAATAGAAAAAACAATGATTATTTCATACAAGAAGAGTATGCCGTTATTCTCAGGAAGCAATCTTTCTGACATGGAAGCTAGAGTGTGATCTCTTAAAACAAATGGCAGTTTCCAGGGTGCTAACACCCAAAGTTATATTTTTTTCTTATTTATTTATTTTTTTGCCACACCATGTGGCATGTGGAACTTCCCTGACCAGGGATCAAACCCGTGCCCCCTGCAGTGGAAGCCTGGAGTCTTAACCACTGGACCACCAGGGAAGTCCTTTTCTTATTTTTTTTAATCTTTCCTTTTAATGCTTGGTTTCACTTTTTTATTTTCATTGAAGTATAGTTGATTTATAATGTGTTAGTTTCTGCTGTACAGCAAAGTGAATCAGTTATACATATACATATATCCACTCTTTTTTAGATTCTATTCCCATATAGGTCATTATAGAGTATATAATGACCCTGTGCTATACAGTAGAGTCCCCTGCACTATACAGTAGGTCCTTATTTGTTATCTGTTTTATACATACTAGTGTGTATATGTAAATCCCAATCTCCCAATTTATCCCTCTCCCCTTTCCCCCTTGGTAACCATAAATTTGTTTTCTACATCTGTGACTCTATTTCTGTTTTCTAAATAGGTTCATTTGTACCATTTTTTTTAGATTCCACATATAAGTGATATCATATGACATTTGTCTTTCTCTTTCTTATTTTTTAAATAAACTTTCAACTCTAGAATAGATTTACATTTACAGAAACGTTTCAAAGACAGTATTCGCATTAACCCCACACCCATTTTCCCCTATTATTCATTAGCATAGTACATTTGTACCATGGTACATGGTACAATTAATGAACGAATATTGTTACATTATACATTATTACGGACTAAAGTCCATACTTTTTTCAAATTTCTTAGTTTTTGCCTTTTTTTTAATTTTTTAAAATCCAGGGCCCCATCCAAGATATCATGTTACATCATGTTACATTTAGTCATCATGTTTCTTTGGCTCACCTTGACTGTGACAGTTTCTCAAACTTTTCTTCTATTAAATGGAGCACAGGTTAGGTCTTTTGTAGAATGGCTCTCAATTCATATTGGTCCCATGTTTTTCTCATGAGTATGAGTTTGGGGACCAAAGTTACTTTATAAACTAAATATATACTGATGACGGGAGGAGAAGAGAAACTATATTGGCTTGAAGCTGGAAAGCCTGAATGCCTCTTTCTTTTAACATTACTTGTACAACCTTGGGAAAATTATTTAGTTTCTGACGGTCCACTAAATTGAATCATATCAGGTATGATTTTTAATCCAGAATCTCAGGTATCAAAAAGCATAAGAACTCTTTTTTTTTCTACAAGAGATAAATTAATTTCTATTTTAAGCCTCTAAATAGCCAAAGCTTTGGGGGGGTCATTTGTCCATGAAGACGTTTTCTGGGGGACACTGTCCCCTCATTTCTTATGGCCACCAGTCCACTGGACTCCTGGCCAGAGTCCCCTCGTTCCTGCCCACTTAGACTTCTCAACCCTGCACTTTCTTCTGTCACTTCAGAGCCATACTCGGGGTGCAGGCAGACACCTGCTACTTCTGTTTGTTATTCAGGATTTTTAATCTCTGCTGGGCTCTGTCCTAGGCATACTAGCAACCATTCTACCTCTGAGAGCCTGCTGCCTTCCTACGGCTCTACCTGGCAGGGGGTTTTCAGGTTCTTTTTACTCTGGGATGTTCCCAATCTCTCTGTAGTCTTGTAACCTCCCTGTGGGGTCTGCCTGGAAAACAGGACACAGGACAGTCTTCTCCAGGATTCACAAGTATAACCAGTCTCCATCACTCCCCAGTCCATTGCTCTGTCCTCCAAACCTAGGGGCGTACATTTTTCTTCTCAGGAAATCTCTCCCTCTCTCTTTTTGCAGCTTTTACCTCAAAAACACCTTCGTATGGTGATATTTGCCTATGAATCTCAAAGGATACATTTTAAATTGGATTTAAGTCTTTGAAACCAGGAAGTTTCCAAATGTTTCTATTGTTATTATTGTTGTTACTATTTTTATTACTATTATTCCTACTGCTGCTGCTGTTGTTGTTATTGTCTACATGTAATATCACTTCTCTAAGGCAAAATTCCCAGACTAATTATCTGCACGTATACACGGAAATAAAGGTGGGGCTAGGGATAACTAAGAGAAGAAAGAACATAGGGAAAAAAATCTAAAATAATATTTGAGTATCTATTCACATATATGCTATAAATATAAAATAAACTTTTTCTGTAAATCACTTTGTAAATTAAGTATTATTGTCAAGTGAATTGTAAATGATACACTGTATAACTTGCAAAAAGCTTTCCTTTTGCAAAAAAAAAAAAAAAACTGTTTTCAATGACCCAGATCTTCACAACAGCTATAAGATTGCATAGAGGCATGATAATGTCAAAGTCCCATCCAGGCAAAAAAATGAAAGTGAAGTAAAAAGTCATCTTTAATTATCTGCTTAGTAAGTTAGTGTCAAAAGGCAGGTCCTAGGCAATTTAATGGACTTACTTTTAAAAAGTAGCAGTCCTCAAATGAGACTTTTTCTCACAAGTGAGTTGAAGGAGATTTTGACTAAGTGATTTTAGTATATATCAGCTGACAACTTATGCTCATATAGCTGGATCTGTGAGACATGACTACACATATCTACAAAGCAAACACACTTGGAAAAAAAAAAAACTCTTCAAGCTGGATTGGTGCAAATGACTCTCTAAACTGTGAAACTGTACCATAGAGGAAACTGTTCTGAGGTTATGAGAAATAATCTATAGTTTGAAGGCTAGGAGATTGCAGATATTATAAAACATATCCAGAAGTATGGTGGTTTGAAACACTGGCACTCGGCTGACAGCCCTGTCAATCTTTCATGTCCATTGTCTCCATGTAGTCAATCTGCCTGATGTTTAACCCCAAGCAAGCAGGAACCTCGTCTGTACTAGACTTATCCAACCAGAGACCCAAAGTTCTGAGCCCTTGCAGAGTTTCTATTCCTATCACAGACAACTCTGTCTAGAAGCCCATTATTCCAGCAAATGAGACATTCTGCTTAGGTAGTTAATTTTTAGTTCTCTCCTTTGAAATCCTTCTGGTGAGCATTACTATGTAATACAAAGATTTTCACATTTGTATTCACTTCCATGGGTCCATCCACTTGCTGCTTCCTCGGATCTTGTCTTCAGTCTTCCAGTATTTTTCCTTCTAGGCTCCTGACCAACTAGCCGAAACATTCATCACTGCTAATGATTCTATGTGCATTTTTATCTTGAGCTACTTCTGCTTTCACACAAATAGATAATTAGGTAAATTATCCAAAGTTCTATCTATTGAGAAGATTTCTTCTCACCACTTTGTTTCAAAACTACTCTGTTTAGGGATGTAATGCCACAAGAATTCATTTTCAGCTTATATTAACACATCAAGCCAACTCATCCTGAGACTATTTTGTCTTCTGTCAAGTCAGTCAGACAGGTCGTCCTTCATATAGTCAGAGGTGTGAGCTGGGTGAAAAGCACTGGAGCCACCGTGGAGCTGATATGGGGCCTGGGCCACTTGCTCATGCGGCGTATTTGTGCCTTTTTTTATGCCTGATCCTGGCGCTAACACTTACATCTTATGATGGATTGCTATTGAGCCCACCAAGCCTTATCACTTTTTGGTCTGACAGAATCCAGCTCATGATGTATAGCTCTGACCATACGGTCACATGATGTCTCAATCGCTGCAGAGACCCAGTATAGACCTGGAGCTATTTTTTGAATGGTGCATAGTACCCCCTTACAGATAGCATGTTCCTTCTCAAAAATTCTGGGTCTCTTTAAATTACGATTTTCTTATTGGGACTTGGTAAAACACAGCAGAGTGATTTTCTCATCATAGGTACTTCTAGGACCACAGGGTCCGCTAGATTATAGGGCCCAAGTAGTGGGCTTGCTCTTTAACGTGGACTTGTTGAAGACTTCTTTCCTGTTCTGAACCCAAGTCAAATGTGGCTGCCCTCCATGTCACCAAATAAAAGAGTAAAAGGAGTCCTTTCACTGGGACTGTCCTGGGATTGTGCTGTTGCCAGAATCCAAAAAGACCTACCAAGCAATGTGCTTCCTTCTTAGTGGTAGAAGTTATAAGATACAGTCATTTGTTTTTTATTTTGGAGAGTCCATCCAGGCACAACCCAGTCAACTGAACTCATTAAGTTTTAATCTTTGTAAGGCTCCTCTCCCACTTTCTTGAGTACATGAGCCATATGAAAGACTCCAATGTATTTCCTGCTTCTTGTTATCCAGCCTGATTAACCTGGTACCATAGATATAGTAGGCTACGTGTAGAGTTGGCTTAGCCGTGAAGCAAAGACGAAAATATATACTGCTGCCTGTCCCACATAAATGTGAACTGCTTTTGATCCTCCTTTCTCAGTGTTGGAAACAAATTCATATGCCAGATCAATGGCCACACACTTTGTGATCCAGTAGCATCAATTAGCTTTAGCAAAGATATTATATTCAGTGCAGCACTTTCAGCTGGGACTGCTACTTTGTTTGCAGTAGTCAACTTCCTTCTCCTAATTTTAACTTATTTTGTAAAGAGAAAAACTCAAGTTAAACAGTGGTGTAGTGGGGACTACCACTCCTTTATCTTTTTTTTTTTTTTTTTTTTTGCGGTACGCGGGCCTCTCACTGTTGTGGCCTCTCCCGTTGCGGAGCACAGGCTCTGGACGCGCAGGCTCAGCGGCCATGGCTCACGGGCCCAGCCGCTCCGTGGCATGTGGGATCTTCCGTGTGCCCTGCATCAGCAGGCGGACTCTTAACCACTGCGCCACCAGGGAAGCCCCAATCCTGTATCTTTTAAGTCATTAAAGATGGTATTAATTTTAAAATACTTATGTTTAATTTATATTTAATTTGTATTTGTCAACCTCAGCACTATTGACATTTTGGATCAATGATGCTTTGTTGTGAGGGCTGTCCTGTGCATTGTGGGATATCCAGCAGCATCCCTGGCCACTACCCACTAGATGCCAGTGACACTCCCCTTCCCCCAAGTTGTGACAACCAAAAAATATCCTCAGACATTGCCAAATGTACCTGATAGAGAACCACTGATTTAGAATCGTGTTCAGGTGTGGTTTCGGCTAAAATGCTTGTACAGAGAAGAAATTATTTTTAAAGCAGGCCAATCTTATGTGCAAGACATTTGGAACTGTAATTTATTTAATTGTAAAGTAAATACTGAAGGAATGAGGAGTTAAGAGAGATCATATTAAAAAGGGAGAGGCCAGATTATTTTTTAATGTGAGAAATTAACCACAGTATTTAGTTTTTTTTTATTATAGGCAACATGACATCATATTTTTCTTGTTTTCTGTTTTGTCCATGAAAAAAATGAAAAATTTCATTACTAATAGGATCAAAATTGCTGAGAGGAAAACCTTGATAGTAGCAAAAAAAGAAAAATTGGCTCTTTAAAAAGACTTGGAATACCTTTATGAAGTTAACTACATAACTGGGTTTTTATTATTGGATAATAAACAGTAACATATGTATTGAAATTAAATATGTATGATAGGCACTATATTCGGGAAATGCGAGGATGCATAAGCCATGGCTCCTACCCTCAAGAATCTTACAGTTGAGAGCAGTAATTCTCAACTTGACTGTACATAAGAATCACTGGGAAAGTTTTGTAAACTAGTGATGCTCAGATACGACCCCAGAACAATTAAATCAGAATCTTGGTTTTGAAGGGAGTCTAGGCATCAGTATATTTTTCTTCCAGTTTTTTTTTTTTTTTTTTTCTTCTTTGCGTTACGCAGACCTCTCACTGCCGCGGCCTCTCCCGCTGCAGAGCACAGGCTCCAGACGCGCAGGCCCAGTGGCCATGGCTCACGGGCCCAGCCTCTCCGCCGCATGTGGGATCCTCCCGGACCGGGGCACGAACCCGCGTCCCTTGCATCGGCAGGCGGACTCCCAACCACTGCACCACCAGGGAAGCCCTCTTCCAGTTTTATTGAGTTATAATTGACATACAGTACTGTATAAGTTTAAGGCATACAGCATAGTGACCTGACTTAGATACATCATGAAACGATTATTACAAGTTTATTGAATCTTCATCATCATATAGATACAAAATTAAAGAAATAGAAAAATAATTTTTCCTTGCAATGAGACCTCTTAGAATTTACTCTCTTGATGACTTTCGTATATAACATAGAGCAGTGTTGATTACATTTATCATGTTGAACATTACATCCCTATTACTTACCTTGTAACTGGAAACTTGTACCTTTTTTTGACTGCCTTCATCCAATTCCCCTTCCCCTACCCCCCACCTCTGGTAACCACAGATCTGTTCTCTTTTTCTATGAAACTTTTTGTTTTTCTGTTTGTTTTTGAAGTATAATTGACCTATGACACTATGTTAATTCCTGTCACACAATATAGTGATTCGATATTTCTATACATTTCAAATGATCTCCACAATGTCTAGTTATGGTATGTCACCATACAAAGATATTACACTATTATTGACTATATTCCCCACAATGTACCCTTCATACTTGTGACTCATTTATTTTGCAACTGGAAGTTTATACCTCTTAATCTCCCTCACCTATTTCTTTCTTCCTTCCACTCCCCTACCCTCCCTGATTGTTCTCTGTGTATCTATAACTCCGTTTCTCTTTTGTTATGTATGTTCTTTTGTTCTCTTTTTTAGATTCCATATATGAGTGAAATCATACAGTATTTGACCTTCTGTCTCTGACTTATTTCTCTTAGCATAATACCCTCTAGGTCCATACACGTTGTTGCAAATGGTAAGATTTCATTCTTTTTATGGCTGAGTAATATTTCATATATATACACCACATCTTCTTTATCCATTTATCTATTGATGGGCGTTTAGATTGCTTCCATATCTTGGCTATTATAAATAATGCTGCAATGAACATATGGGGTGCACATATCTTTTCTAATTAGTGTTTTGGTTTTCTTGGATAAATACCCAAGAGTGGAATTGCTAGGTCATATGTTTTATTTTTACCTTTTTGGTGAATCTCCATACTGTTTTCCACAGTGACTATACCAATTTACATTCCTACCAACAGTGCACAAGTGTTCCCTTTTCTCCACATCCTAGCCAACAGTTGTTTTTGGTTGTGTTTAGGTTAATAGCCATTTTGCAGGCATCAGTATTTTTTGAAGATTGCCAGTTGGTTCTAATTCACAGATAAGGTTGAAAGAGAAAGTTATGAAAAAATAAGTAAATTGCAGAGTGATAATTGTTATATAGTAGAGGTACATATCCATTGATATTGAGGCACAGAGGAATAAACACCTAAATGTAAATTTATGGAAGTTTCATGAAGTTGAATATTACCCCTTTGCAAAAGAGTCAGAAATTCAAATATATATTTCATATTAAGGTAAACAAAAATGCGGATGAGTAAGCTTTAAGACCATGTTAAAGCATAGCCTTTGAGAAATGAGGGAAAATGAATAAATGCAAGAAACAGCTTTTGCTGCCAAGCTCACTTGAAGTTTATAGTCATTTATACTATACAAGAAGATTTTTATCTTTTTATTAAAAATTCTATCTGAGTTGTTAAATAACAAAGGAGAAAATAAAAGTTAAATAGAGTAATATTTGATTCATAATCACCATATACTGTAAGTCATTCAAATTTCTGTTCTGGGAATACGTATTAATTCAATCCTTATAAAGCCATGCAAATGTCAGATATTCTAGTGAGCAGTAATAATTAATTTAATAGTCAAAGTGGATAACCATACCTGCTCTCAATTTTTTCTGGCCAAATTAATTTAGTCTGCGCTCTATGGTATAAAAATCCAGCTTGCCAAATGAGAATTTATTCAGATAATCTAGCAGATCCAGTACTACCACCTGAAATATTTGGGTAAGTCTTGAATGAATTTTACAATCTACTGCAGCACATATGTAGGAAATTTTTGAATAGACTATAATTTCATGATATAGAGTAAATACTGTGACTATGACACGGTGTCCACAAAGACTGAGGCTACTGCTTGTGCACAATACCTTTGTCTCCAGACATTTTACTACAGTTCAGTCTTGGACTACTGTATTGTTTCTGTTGCAAGTATAGCTTGCAGAATTTATATTTGAAAAAGGATGGCTGAGACACTTGCTAACTAATCATTTCTTTTTAAATTTCTCAGCTTTATCAAAAATCAGTTTGGAACCAGAAATCCATATACCTGGACATCATTGGTCTACTTGCCTAGAATAAAACATCCAAATCAAATGGTCACATGAAGTACATCCTTGCATCTCTTGCAAAACCACTATTGAGGGAATTTTCCATCATGTTCAGTATCACCCACAGAAAGATCATTCATAAATTACTTTCAGAGTTCAGTTTTGAGAAAAACAAGGTTTCTGTTGTCACAGACTAGTGTATATTTAATATCAAGGACAATATTATAAATGTCAAATTAGTCATCCCCTTTCATTACAATACCATAACCATCTATAATACTCTAGGTTTGTGACATTTTGGGTTTTCTTTTCAATTTTTTGAAAATGTTTTTCCTTCCAGAAAGCTTTGAGCTAAATTTAATGTCCAGTTACAGTAACTGTATTAGCCTAACCTCTTGGAATATTCAATTTCCCCAACATCTTGTCATTTCACATTTTCTTTTTCTAGTTTTACCACTGTATTATATGTGTATTTTATTTTAAATTACATCAAATAATTTTTCAAGATAGGCAGGGTAGAAATCATGTTAAAAGAAAGTGTTTAGAACAGTTAGGTATTAATAAAAAAGTTAAATAACCATAGGCATTATTTGGATTTACTCTGGTTACTTCATATTTTGTCTTTTAAAATACAATATTTAAAAGTAATTTCACTTTCACTGGAGAATGCATTTTACGTGGTAAATTATGTTACTGGTTTTGTTCAAATTATATACTTCCATGGAAAGTATGTCTGTTTGGGACTTGAAGTTGATATCTAGGGTCACAGAGGCTGTCTGTTCTGTCTAAAGACAAAACACCTAAAAGTAAATGCCCAGACTCTTGGCTATTAGTTTTACTTATCTGAACATCTAAGATTATGACAAATGTCAAAGATAAAAATTATAAAATAACAGTAAAATAGCTGCTATTTTATTTTGTTGATAATAATATATTTTACTGTAATATTTGTAAATTAACTTTATAAATGATATTCATTTAATGACACATACTTTAAGAAGTTAATGAGTTAATATGCACATATTTTCAAAACTTAAATATTGTCTAGTTCAATTTCAATAATAATGTTAGAAAACATCTAGTAAACATTTTTCCCACCTGTGAAAACAAAAGTTCTAGCAATACTTGTATTGCTAGAACAAGTTGTAGCATAAACTAGGTTGTAGTTTATGCTTTTTTTAAAAACAGAAACATCAATTTTCTGTCATATTCTCCTTTCCTAACACATGTTTGTTTTTATCATTTGTGTGTCTGATGAAATTATAGAACGTGGCCCTTTGGCAGTAATAGAATGGATGCCAACACAGTGCTTTAGTGATTAGCTGCATTTTTGAAATAGCTGTTTCTCTTAGGTAAATAAATGAATCTCATGACGTAATATAAATATATGAACATGTCTGATGATGTAGGTTTACATCATGTCACACTTTGCATGCCAAAATAATGAAGAGTCGTAATGCAAGCAGGCTAATTTTCATGGATCTAGAGTAAATTCCATCACTGGTTCTTTCCAAAGAAATTTAGATTTATAAAACTGGCAACTTAGAAACAGTTTTTCTCTTGCACCGTGATCAACACGTGAGAAAACTTACCAGCTTATGTATTCTTACATGTGATACAGAGAGATATTAGAAATGTCTATTAATTTGTGCCCCAATTCAGAACATAAGGGAACCTTCCTCTAGAACTGTACGGTCCAATATGGTAGCCACTAGCACCACATTTAATTTAATTTAAATTAAATTAAAATTAAATAAAATTGAAAAACTCAGTTTCTCAATTGCACAAGCAGCATTTCAAGTACTAAATAGCCTTTTGTGGCTAGTGGCTACTATACTTGACCACAAAGAACACTTCCATTACCTTCCATCATTACAGACATTTCTGCATTGTACATGGATAACATAGAACATCATCTTACCAACTGCATTCCAATTGGACAGCACAACTCTACATAATTAATAGAAAAATTACACAAGTGGAAGATATTTCCACCCCCATATTGATTTGGATTTGTTCTAACACCACAAAATATTTTGTCTTATATAATCTAAAGCTTTATCATTGGGGAATGAGACATACTTTATAACCTGAATTTAAAAATTGTTTAAAGATAAAACTAAGAAATCTCTTGCAAAATAGAAAATTGATAAATTGCTCTCTAAAAATTATGACCTTTTTCTTCTTAAAAATTAAATTGATAATTATGTATAAACTTTTGTTTCTATAAAAAGTTTTTAGAGATTTTTTTACTGCTTTGTTTATGATTTTATATACAAATGTGCCCACAAGATTATATCTCCTAAATTAATTTACAATCTTCAATTTCTCTCTTTATATAATAATGTGAGGTACACTAAGATACTTGGAGAAAATAATGTGATAAATTAATATTTACACAATGTTAAGAGAAAACATTTTTATTTCAACCACTGTTGACAGATTTCATAAAATATATTAGTCTATTTTTCTGCCTTAATAAGTCTAGTATTCTGAAAATAATACATCACTTTTGATAACTGAGCCTCTTGCAATGCTTCAGTGTCATTGCTATAAAATGTATTTTGATACATAGCGCTGTTACTATTTACAGATGTAAGGCATAGGGGTGTATAGTTATTGAGCATTTGATCTAATTTCACTTATAATAACTTCCTAAATCATTATCCAGTCAATACTTGAAATTTTCCAGTAATGTAGAATCCTGCAACTAAGTTATATGGGCTTCATTTAATCAACCCATTCATTTGCAAATTCTAGGGGAATGCATGTGAATTCATCATATTTCTTGCCCTCAAGAAACTTAGAGTTTAGTGGAAGGCTTCTGACAAGTGAGTAGGCAATTATAATAAAGTGTGAAAATTACAACCAAATGGTTAATGAGAAGAAAAATAATTTGTAATTATTATAATTATTGACCTTCTATCATGTAATAGGGACTTGGATACACTAGGGCACTTTCCATGAGGAGCTTAACCCACTTTGCCTGTCACCTGAATGGGACTGCCTAAAGCCTCCAGTGAATATTGAATTGCTGAGGAATTTGGGAAAAGACAAGCTAAAGTTCTCATTCCATGGATCCCTTGGGTGAACCCTCCCAGTTTGTGGAGGTAGATACACTACCAAGCTGGGGCAACTTGTGTGAAGATGAATTAAACCCTTCTAATACTGCAGCTGAAACATTTCAGGCAGACACCTTTTCTTTATAATAAGGATGTCAATGGAAAGTGATTCTTTGGAAAGGAGATGTGTTACTGACCTGTACAGCTATTATGAATACTAGCAATGAACATCTCACAGATAAGAATCCTGTGTCAGATAGTATCTTTACACTTAGAGGGCCTGATTTTGAAGGAGGATCTCCAGAAACTTAAAGGTTGCTGGGCAGGTGAAGCAAAACTGACAAAAGGATTTGATCTAGCTGACCCATTCATCATTCACATAGTGGGACCTAAATACAATGGCCACTATCTCACAGCAGCTGAGAGTTCCCTGTACAGTTGCTACAGAAACATACACCTGTGTCATCAATTCTGCAAAATGAGGTTTCCATAGAGGATGCAACACATATAGCATTTTTCACTAAGGAAAGTGGTAGAGGTTTACCAGCAGACTGTTGAAAAAGTGATATTTGCTGTCTCTGAACTTGAAGAGTCTACTTTCCAAAAGATGCTACTTCTGTATTTCCCAAAGTCATTAAAGGAGGAGAATTGACCTTTGCCATTACTGCAGATATTGGAAATGCAGATGGGGAGCTTGTGGTACCCAAATGGAAGATTAGACTAAATGAAAACCTGGTGCCCAGAAGGACAGGTGGCTTGAAGAAGATTTGAAGAAGGTGAGAGAGTGAACCTTGTGAGAACTAGTGGAACAACAGAGAGGTAGATGGAACAAAGGCCCTAAGGCAGGAGAAGCACACCTCACCAGTTAGAGAGACATGAGGACCACAGATGTCAGAGTAGTAATAGAACCCAGATCATTTTGAGCTGGCAGACTATTGTAAATACATCAGCTTTACCCTGAGTAAGAAGGGAAGACACTTAAGGGCTTTGAGTAGGGGATGTTATGATTAGACCTCCATGTTTACATATTTTATACAGACTAGTTCATGGAGACTAGACTGTAGAGGACCAGAATTAAGAGGGAGATTTGTTAAGAGACTGTGGCAGGAATTTTGGCAAGACGTCGCGACTATGTCTAGGGTTGTAGCAGTGAGAAGTGGTCAGAAACTGGATTTATTTTAAATTTTGAGCTAATAGAATTTCCTGAAGGATTGGATATTTAGTGTGAGGAAGATACTTTTTTTTTGACCTGGCAGCAGGGAAAATGGAGTTACAAATAAGTGAAATAGGAAAGGTGAGGGTGGAGTGGGCATTGGGAGAGGTCAGAAATTTAGTTTTGGATATGTCAAGTTTGGGATGTCCACTGAACATCCAGGCAGAGATGGATATATGCATCTGGACTTTGGAAAGACACCTGGACGAGAGACATAATGTGATGGTCATCAGCATAGAGATAATATTTAAAGCCATGAAACTTGATGAGATAACCAGAAGAGTAGGTGCAGATAGAGAAGCAAAGTGAAGCAGGCTGAAGACTGAGCTGTGGGAAACTCCAACATTAAGAGATTAGAAGAAGAGGGAACAACAATGCAGACTAAGGAGTGACCAGTAAGTGAGAGGGAAAAAATGAGTGTGGTGTCCTAAAAGCAAGTGAGGAAGGGTATTGATAAAACACACGTGCTCAATTGTGTCAAATGCTGCTTGGGAAATAAGAAAGCTTGGATACTGGTACAGAGGATAAGTAAAAGAATCAAAAGGAATATTCGGACTGCACACTTGGGCAACTGAATGCCTGATGTTTCAATCCGATGAGATAAAGCTTGAACCCAGGATGCATGTGCAAACTCAGGTCTATTCAGGCTCCCTGGTGCCCCACGTGGGAGGCCAGGTGGGAACCCAGGCCGGGATTGGCAGAGGCGAGGGTGGGCACCACAGCAATAGCAGCAGAAACGGTGGCAGGTGCCGTGGTTCCTTGATCAAGGAAGGCTGCCAATGGGGCAGCGCCAAGACCATGAGCCTGTGCCTGCGGCATCTCACAGATATCAGAGATGTGGCCTGAGTGCACAGGAGTGCTGGCAAAGTCGGTGCTGGGGCATTAAACATTGTCTGTGCATTACTGGAAAATAAAAGTGTACACTTGGATGCTGCAGTCAAGGATATCAGAGGGATATTAGAATTTTTCAAAGAGTTTGAAAATCCCTGGCTTTAAAACCTGCTGCAACATTTCAAAGCACATATCCACAGACAATAGAAATTAAATTTAAAACAGCTGCATTTACAGAAAAAAACCCACCATTTTCATATGATATTTTGGGTCAATCAGTTATAAATAAAAAAGGCAATTTTAAAAGTAGTTGTTTCCTTGTAATTGAAGCTACAGCTATAAAATATATAAACTAGTGTTTTGAATTTTTAAATGATCTACAAGTCATGAAGCCACTGTTGTGTCTTGTATAATCACCAATAGTTACAGGAAATGTGAGAAGAAACCTTAAAATGCTCTTGCATAAATTTATAATTATATTTATATATTAAAGTTATAACAGCATACCAAACTGATTAACATGAAGAGTTAACTATCTCTAGAAAAATTGATCCTCAAGAATTATCAGCTCTAGATATACTAAAAATTTTATTTCAAAATAATTTATCAGAAATGTAGCGTTTTCACAGTCTATAAAATATTCTGAAAAGTTCTAGTAACAGCTGCATCAGAAGAAAGATGCTTTTTAAAATTAAAAATTATCAAAAATTATTTGCTCTCTTGCATTGCCAAGAGTGACTGTTACCTTAAATTATGTTGACTGAAAATGAGTCGTTAAATGTATAAATTCTGATGGCCAAATTATGAATATTCAGAAAAGTAAGCCAGAAAAATCTTATGATCAATCAAGATACCACATTAATAAAGTATTATTATTATTGTATTATATATAATTATACCAAAATAATATATTTTTTGCAATTTGTTTCTTGTTACTCATGTATTGCATACTGTTATTGTATTGTATAAGTACTAAAATATTTTTAAAAGAAAAATCTTTGTGTTTTCGTACCTTTAAATGTACTTTTTTCCTGCTTCTTAAGGTAGTGACCCCATTTTTGTTTGACGTAGGACCCCACAAACTAGATAGCCAGCTCTGTTAAGAAGTTGATTTGCTATGATGTGCTATTTCAGATGATCCCTTGATGACAGGAGTGGGGAACCACACCTGTCTCGTTTATATTAGGTAAATGCTGGTTAGTTGCAGTCTTACTTTATGATGTTTCTCAGCTAGCTGCCATCCCCAGTTCCCCGGGAGAATCATTAGCGTCATTCTGTACATTAATAAGAATGTGCTCCTTCTGCAGTATTAACATAGAGTCGCCCATACGAGAGGCAAATTTACAGCAATTAGTACCTTCATTCCTTGTGACTGTTGCTTTAGGACTTGCTCATAAACTATATTTAAAACCAATCTTTAACTTCTCTGTCCCTGGTTTGTTACTAAATAAGGTGTACCTGTCCTTTCCCCACACCACCAAGTCTCTGAAAGGCTGATGGTCCATCCTTTCATCATGCCCCCAAGGGTCCTCAAAGATGTTTGCAAGCACATTCTATTCTAAATGTTAAAATGCAACATCCCAAATGGATAAAGAACAAAGTCTTATGTTTGGAATAACACACACACACACACACACACACACACACACACACACACACACACA